>NW_024723833.1:4966380-5141380 GCF_018991925.1 Homarus americanus | reverse complement strand
CAGCCATCTTTTGAATTGTTGCCGTTTCTTTTCTTGTTCGCGTCTTTACTTGGAGAATTCCCCATCTTGGCGTCACAGTGTATTAAAGTCGAGTGGAGATGACGATGTTTCGTTGTACATATGGTTCCCGATAATACGACCAAAATTGTATCACAAGACTAATATATCTTCTCACGGCATGGTCTTCCGTTGCGTCTGTATGACGTATATTATTGTATATCAAACCACGCGACACTACAAAAACCCAAAGGACGCCACTAACTCCACAGTGATATCCGTGACTGAGGTAGGAGTACTGGGATAGAACGGCCAGGTGGTGCAAGCGTTGCGAGACCTGGAGGAGGATGAGGGTGGCAAGGCGGAAGAGCGTTCAGTCGATTATTACTGGGACAAATGAAAAGAGTCGAGAGGTCAAGAGTAAGGGGTGAATAGGTGAGAGTAACAGGTGAATAGGTGAAGAGTGAGAACAAGGAAGACAAAATAACAAAAAACAAGGGTAAAGAGGTAAAGATACCCGTATAATATAAGGTATAGAAAAAATATGTTAGAAAAGGTTGATATGAATCAAAGGGGACAATTTTGAGACCACGCGTTATTTGGCCTAGTTGTGTGAGCACCAAAAAAAAACAAGAGCGATGGCTACAGGCGACACCTGTGTATTCGTGGATGACACAATAGAACTACGTGCACGGTCTCCTTGTGTGGAGGAGCTAAGAGGGAGGAGGAGCCCAAGGAAGGAGAGTGACGACGGAGGCGGCGGCAGCCTAGATTGCTGCGGTGATGGTGACTAAGGCCGGCAGGTGGTGAGTCATGCCTGGAACTCTCACGACACACTACAGTCTGTCTCTTCCTAGTTCATCAATACCACCGATACCTGCCTCTGCAAGGTGACCCTTGGAGCATGGGTCAACAAACCATCATTTATACAGTACATGTACATACATAATCAACTAGACATATATAACCCAAAGTGGTAACTTTTGCAACCATCCATCCACACGACACCTATGCAACCTGTTTCTCACGAGGCTTCATGAACCTCGGGCTATCATATGACTCACCGCCACACTCGCCACCAGTATTTTGACACCTTTCAATCACTCCTCAGTTATCTAATACTTCATCAACCACATCGATCTGATTACAACAAACTTTAATACAATGGACACCCACATATCAGACTATTTATGAGTTAAAATATTTAACAAAATATCAATAGTGAATGCCCGCAACAATTTTAACACAATCTTCACTAAAACAAGAAAACCCCAAGAGTAAATGCCTTGCACAAACGATAAATATAAATACAAACTATTGGCGCGAACATCACTGCTTTGAACATTACATAAAACCCAACAACCGAACAACTTTCAGTTTCAAGACAGGTATTGGTGGTTGTGGAGGAGCTCATGGTGCCCTTGAACAGCAGCAGGACCCCGCCCTGTTGGATCCAGTATCTCCTCCACCACCGCCCGCGCCCCATGTATGTCTACGCCCAATGCCAAGAGTGGGAAGAGCCGCATCTAACTTCATGCTGATGTAGATACAATGAGGTCACCACTACAAACATACACCATCACTTGCCTTAGACTAACTTCATACTGTACTGTGATGTCAGTGTATAATCTATACTGTAGGACGTGTAGGTAATGGAATGAATGAGCTGTTCAGTGCTACACAAAGTTTCATCACTTTCATAAGTGTTTCCTTACAAGAATTAAGGAAGGTGGGTGGCTAGTGTGACCAAGATGCAAATAGACCAATAAAACTTGCACATCAGAATTGGGTACGAGGATCTGTAAACTGGCCTGTAACTTTCAACATTGTTTTCCGGTGGAACAGGGGGATAAGGGGGGTTAATTAAATGAAGGAGGGTATTGGTGGTACAGTGGGGGAAATCAGTTTGGAATAAGAACAAGGACGGGGTTCGTAGAAATACGCAATAATCCAGGCAGGGTTACTAGACGTTTTCCAACACACGTCACTAAGGTCCATCAATTCAAATCAGATTCTTCAAATATTCAAATCATAAATCTTCACCGAAATCTTCTAATAAAATGCTATACTTATTTTTTTGGGCTAAACTTGAAAATAAAATCAATAAATTAATACCTGATACAAGTAGTTTTGCTCTAGATTGAGCCTTTCATACACATAGTTTTGTTATCAGTCCGACTGAACACAGCTCGAGGTAAAACACAAGTTCTAGGGCAGAACTCCTAAAGTGGGCACTTAATTAGTCTAAATAGCACTCGGTTTTCTTCTACACAGACTGAATTAATAAACTGGTGTCTCAGAACAACAGTTCGTCAATGACCCATGAAAAAATACAGATGAGATAAACAAGGCATGACAGTATTTCTGCCCACAATGCATCTATGGCACGCCAACAGTGCATTCACGAGACGTCCATACTGCATTCATGACCCTGATACAACCCCACACTATATCCATGAGAGAGACAGCCACACCACATCTGTGAGGCCCACGCACAATGTATCCAGGGGCCACAACCACAATGTACCCAGGGGCCACAACCACAATGTATCCAGGGCCACAACCACAATGTATCCAGGGACACAACCACAATGTATCCAGGGACACAACCTGTATCCAGGGCCACAACCACAGTATGGGACACAACCACAATGTATCCAGGGACACAACCACAATGTATCCAGGGACACAACCACAATGTATCAGGGACACAACCACAATGTATCCAGGGCCACAACCACAATGTCAGGACACAACCACAATGTATCCAGGGGACACAACCACAATGTATCCAGGGGACACAACCTGTGTACAGGGACACAACCACAAGTATCCAGGGGACACAACCACAATGTATCCAGGGGCCACAACCTGTATCCAGGGGCCACAACCACAATGTCAGGGCACCACAATGTAATCCAGGGACACAACCACAATGTATCCAGGGACACAACCACAATGTATCCAGGACACAACCACAATGTATCAGGGACACAACCACAATGTATCCAGGACACAACCACAATGTACAGGGGACACAACCACAATGTACCCAGGGACACAACCACAATGTACCAGGACACAACCACAATGTACAGGGGACAACCACAATGTACCAGGGGCCACAACCAGTGTACCCAGGGACACAACCACAATGTACAGGGGACACAACCACAATGTACAGGGGACACAACCACAATGACCGGGGGACACAACCACAATGTACCCAGGGGACACAACCTAATGTACCAGGGCCAAACCACAATGTACCGGGGCTAGCCACAATGTACCCAGGGGCCCACAACCACATGTGCCCAGGGGCCTACACAATGTGCCAGGACCCCAATGTACCCAGGGCCGCCAAATGTCAGGGCCACACCACAATGTACCCAGGGGACACAACACAATGTACCCAGGACACAACCACAATGTACCCAGGGGACACAACCACAATGTACCCAGGGGACACAACCACAATGTACCCAGGGGACACAACCACAATGTGCCCAGGGGACTAACCACAATGTCAGGGCCAAACCACAATGTACCCAGGACACAACCACAATGTTCCCAGGGGACACAACCACAATGTACCCAGGACCCACAATGTACCAGGGCCACAACCACAATGTACCCAGGGACACAACCACAATGTACCCAGGGGACACAACCACAATGTACCAGGGGCACAACCAAATGTACAGGACACAACCACAATGTACCCAGGACACAACCACAATGTACCCAGGGCCACAACCACAATGTACCCAGGGACACAACCACAATGTACCAGGACACAACCACAATGTACCCAGGGGACACAACCACACTGTATCCAGGACACAACCACAATGTACAGGGGACACAACCACAATGTGCCAGGACACAACCACAATGTATACAGGGGCACAAACAATGTACCCAGGGGACACAACCACAATGTATCCAGGGGACACAACCAAATGTATCCAGGGGACACAACCTAAATGTACCCAGGGACACAACCACAATGTACCCAGGGGACACAACCACAATGTAGGGGCACATACAATGTATCCAGGGACACAACCACAATGTCCAGGACACAACCACAATGTATCCAGGGACAAGCCACAACCATCAGGACTGTACTAGTGTATACAGGGGGCACATTGTATACAGCGGACACAGCCACATTGTATACAGCGGACACAGCCTCAATGTGGGGCACAGCCTCAATGTATACAGGGACACAACCAAATGTATCAGGGACACAACCACAATGTATCCAGGGCACGCAATGTATACAGCGGACAGCCTCACGATGTATGGGGAACAGCTACATTGTATACAGTGGACACAGCCTCAATGTATAGGGGGCGACAATGTATACAGCGGCTGTACAATGTGTGGACACAGCCACAATGTTTCACCGGACACAGCCACAATGTATACAGGGACACAGCCACAATGTATACAAGCCGGTACAGCCACAATGTGTATACAGGGACACAGCCACAATGTATACAGCGGACACAGCCACAATGTATACAGCGGACACAGCCTCGATGTGGGGAGGCGTGCCCCTGTGTATACAGGGGGCACAGCCACAATGTATACAGCGGACACAGCCTCAATGTATACAGGGGGCACGGCCACATTGTATACAGCGGACACAGCCTCAATGTATACAGGGGGCACAGCCACATTGTATACAGCAGACACAGCCTCAATGTATACAGGGGGCACAGCCACAATGTATACAGCGGACACAGCCTCGATGTATACAGGGGGCACAGCCTCGATGTATACAGGGGGCACAGCCTCGATGTATACAGGGGGCACAGCCACAATGTATACAGTGGACACAGCCTCAATGTATACAGCGAACACAGCCTCAATGTATACAGGGGCTACCACAATGTACTCTTATGCAGGGGACATCTACATTTATTAAGTTGGCACTCACTATTGTTAGAATACGAAATACTGTATATACAGTACATTCTAAGTATAGTACATGTACAGTTACCCAAAAAAGTCCTGTCACGAACCACGATTCAGACTCGTGAACCCGAAGCAGTAGACACCGATACATTATTCTGTCCATAAATGCTTCGGATTCAAGAGTCTGAATCTCGGGGTTCATGGTTCGCAACAGGACTTTTTTGGGTGACTGTACTGTATAGCTTTAAATGGACTAAATAATCTCATCCTAGTGGGGAAAATGCATGGTACCGTAATGCTTAATATTGACTTGTGATGAAATTTAAATAACTGAATCAACTGAAAATCAGTTACAAAATACATTATGAAATTTAAGCAGCTACAATAATTTTATTTTATCTAATTTTTCACCTGTATTATTACACGAGTAAATGCACAATACGGTATAGTACAGTAATTGGATGGTGATGCGAGTGATGAGACTACTTGTGTTCACCGAGTTTGAGGAATGTTACAGTACTGTATAGTACATGGTATATGCAGAAGAATGACAACACATTAAATGTATTAGAAAATAATGAAGTTAGAATATACAGGTACAGTATTTGCAGAGTATTTCTGGGTTTGAGAGATTTCCGGGTATGGAGACGAATTCTCTTATCCCCGGAAAAAATCACACATCTACAGATTTTTCCCGGGTATTGGCACGGAGTACCATTGCTATGGAGGCTTAACTGCAGTCGGAAAGACACAATGGTACTGTATTTATTGATGCAAACACTAATGTACATACACAGTATGTATACAGGTACAGTATTGTATTAAAAAATAAATAAAATAAAAACCCTACTGTATACACTAAAATTATACTGCACTCACCAGCACATCATGTCATCTTAAGCTTGTGATGCAAGTAGGCCAAATAGTGATATGATGACACAGGATAGCCTGCCTTTGTACTGCACCATCTACTGTAGCAGGTGTTGCTGTCACACCCCCTTTCCCTCCATGAAGGAGGGATTGTACAGGCAGTGTATACTATACATACACCCCCTACACACTAGCCTACAGTAGGCATGCACTGTTCACTCTGCTATGTAAAGTACTGTACCGGGTATGTACAGTACAGTACCGTACTGTATACATAACTATGCTGTACTGACAAACTACTCCTATGGGATGCCACTTTTAATATTTGGCTCATGCCAGATGATTTTATTTGGCAATGAGACCCCCTGCAAACAAGGGGTTAAGTTTCTATGAAAGCTTCATCGATAATGGTGGAGGAGACGGTTAGCACCTGATGGACTATGGAATTGCACCAAAATTTCTGGGGATGCTATTTGCATGATACAGTACTAAGGCCTGTATTCACAGTCGACATGCTCAACCACCAGGAACCCAAAGCTCGTGCAGTGAGAACTTATTGAAGAATATGCTTTGGGCTACTCATACAGTATGCGCAAAATTTACAGGATAACCTACTGTTCCCACAACCTAGGCGTCGCGTACCCAATATTATTTCCCTCAAACATTAAAAAATACTATGCATGTATTGTTAAAAGTATATTCATGGGGTATGGGAATTATTATTCTCTGGTGTTTGTGAAGGTCATATTTCACCTGGTGTTAGCCACACTGGGATGGCCAATGTTTGATGTGCAACAAGTCAGCTGTCACATGTAAACAAATGGCACTTGATTTAATGTTTCAGGATGTTAATACCCTGTATTACATTCTGCTTTACTTCATTTTTGTTAATGATCCTTATACCCATTTGGTTCTCAGCTGCAAAGTGCCACTTAAAAATAATTGATAGGGATTTGAATACTGTATAGCTGTTTCCTTTGTGATGAGGATGAAAAGGGTTGATATTAAGCACCGTTAATCTTGGTGCTTTGTGCTTGCTACTGTTTTGTTTATATATTTTACTTGGACCCAAATCATCCTTTTCAATAATTCCTCCCAGAATCTTATATCCTGGCAACATGAAGGGGTACTAGATATTACTGGCACTGCTATTAACCTGTAGACTGTTGAGTAGCGGCCTTGAAACTAATTTAACGAATGTGTGCTATGGAAGAAATGTTATTTAGAATGCATAGAAATGCATTAATCTGGTGTGCAAAGTTAAAATATTTTTATTGAAAAGTTTCCCAATGTTATTAGTTAACCAGCACACCTCTTTTAAAGTATTACCTGGTATTTTTTAAGTTTCTGGTAATAGATTATTGTGCACATAAACATGCAAAATTTATGAGTACATAATGATGGCATTATCCCTGATTGCTAATTATACAGCAACATCTGCTTGTAGATACACTCTACAAGTAGATGTTGGCGTGATTTTTTTTCGGGGATTTGCCCACCCAGGCACAAGTCACTGACCCACATCGGGGCCTAGGGGGCAAAAATGTAGTAATAATAATAATAATAATAATAATAATAATAATAATAATAATAATAATAATAATAAAGAAATACAAATTGAAAAAAATCAAGTGAGAAACAATATATGTATGTTGTGTTATCAATAGTAAGAGAAACAATTGAGACCCTGCAATTGTGTGTAAATGAGGCAGAAAGTCAGATCAGCAACCTGGGACTTGGTCACAATTTTCGTGATGCCATGTGGCAGCAGGGTCTACCATAGACAACACATTATGCTTCCAATATCTTCCCAGGCGGTAGTACCTCCCTGTTTGGTAGCTGCCTAATACCTACTACCCACGGTAGTATGCACATGGTCAGCCAAGATTATTTAACACCTGTAAATAACTGAATCTTTGTATCTATATGGAAACAAGACTGTCACCAACAAACTCATTTTCTATCAGTTTTGAATATACAGTATTCTATACAGTAAATAATATTTTTAAGGGTGAAAAGTTTTCATATTCATCAGGACTGCCATAAGAGGTTACCCACTCCCAATGAATTGTTCCAATGATTCCGATAGGAAACCCGATCCACCGGAAATACCTTCAGGTCTGTAAGCATTTCAAAAATACACAGGGCAGTGCCCCCAATCAGTCAGGTGATGTAACGACTGTGAATACAGCCCTAAACACGAATATGGAAACAACAATGAATAGAACCTAACAGAGCCAGACCTAACATCCTAACAAGAGCCCCCAGACCCCCTGGCATATCAAGCAGAAAGAGCTTGCCTAGTACTTTGATATCCAGTACTGGTACCAATGAAAGCACTTTTCTTAATGTGGCATTGTGTAATTTCATGCCTTTTGTGGACATAAGATTATGATCGGTTGTTGCACTGAAACTCATAATTCTCCACTATCGGTGCTCTGGTGCATTTTGAACACTTGCACATCCTCCCAAATTCTTGGAGACGGTCTTCATCCTCCACAAGCAAATACAGTAACTTACAATACAGAACATGACACGACAATGCCAGTGAAAAACAAGATGGCTAGCTTCCCCATCAGTCCTCCTTGAAGCAGAACAATACGTATAGTATACAAACACAGATACAATTCACTTAGAATCCAATAATACTCAAAAGAAATTGGTTATGTATGCAAACCCATATGGGATTCAAATCCAACTGCTATATGAATATGAATCTTAACCTTTATACATACTGTAGAATAGGTTCAAGAACCATTTACGCTACAAGAAAAAAGGGGGCGGAGATTTGAGCAGGCGGTAAACAAGAAAACCAGGAAAGTGAAGCCTTTAACATTGAAAACAAAGACAACCAAGCTAATATTTACAGTATTAATAAAAACCCCAATGTTTACAACTAATGAAATAACAAATTTATAGTATACGACAAGACACGAACACACAAAGCCAGGGAAGAAAGATCGGCAGAAATGTGACAATTTACTTCTTCCACTAAAAAGACGACTGCAAAGCACACAGATAATGAAATTACTGTCATAGGATCAGTTTTTCGCAGTTTTGCCCTTTACTTACCTCATCTTTCATGCTCTGCCCACTACAGGTGATGGTAAATTATTACTTTTGGACAAAACCGGAATCTCAGAATTTTTATCTTTGCAATCAATAGTTTAGACAATTCTAAGACACTTTTCTATGACATTTCCTTCATAATTGACAACCTAATCTTCTAACCCAGGTGATGTATGACTGTGGACATGAAAAAAATTTTTTTTAATTACATTACTGGAAAAAGTGGTCATATAATTATGATAAATTTGCATAAGTGCACACAACTCTGTTAGTCAAAAATATGTTTTTGGAGTGTATTTATATGTGTTTAGATCGGGGGGGGGGGTCTTTTCCGACAAACTTTATGGCTAAGCGAATGCAAAATACAAAAAAAAACAAGAAAAACATAAACCTGAACTAACCTAACCTAGCTAACTGACTCTCACCATATGATGGAATCACTTATTTCTTACCTTATTGGCCTGGTTCTCGTTTGTCGTTGGAGTTACCGCAATGCCACATATGTTGGTCTTGACGATATTTACATTCGTTCTTGTACTTACGACACTTTACTGAGGTCGGGAGAACACCACGAGATTGAAAAAATGCTATAGTTTCATTTTTTTTCCCCAAAAACTCGCAATCAGCTCCATATAATTGAAGTGACACCCATCGCAGACTTCCATGGTCGAAAATGAATTTGAATTTCAAAATATGAGACCCAAAATAAAAATCGAATTTGATTGGGCCAAAAATACCGCAAAATAAACCACAAATAATTTAAATTGGTTGCCCCCCCCCCCCCAAATACGCTTTTGATTGGCTGCGTAACGTGTATGGGAACGCATGCGTGTGATGATTTATGAAGGAGACATGCAGTGGGGGAGGTGAGGTAGGCGATATTGGAAGTAAATAAGAGAAAATTTTCGATACGCTATCTCTATTATACATTTGCGATGGTTATGTAATCGAAGAAAATTATCTTATAATTAGACGTCTTATTCGAATATGATAATATTGTAGATGAGGGGTAGGAATGTTGTGTGCGGAAATGCAATACAGTAATACCATTTTATTACCTCTCCTGTACTTAACATCATCCAAACACCTGTGAAAAAATATGAAAGAATTCTATAAAGTCCTTTGAGTCCCCAACTATAACCACCTCTCTTCTTGTCAACAAGGTTATGTCTTGGAAGCTTTACTATGAAGCCGTTCCTTTAAAACAGGCAAAACAACTACCTAAACCCAACCTAAAGTACTGTATCTAACAAAGTGAACTAACCCAATTAATCAATACCGTTTGGTAAGGTATGAGGGTATATACTGTATAGGTTGACTGGTTCATTTTGCATTATAAAAGAACTGTGATACCTGTACAGTACTTGTACAATAAAATTAAGGCTCGGTTAATATTCGTTTTCATCCCACCTAATAGGTATTTCGGATTTGTTTTACCATTATCACCTGGATTCTTTTTTTTTAGTTAGGAATCGATTATCTTCTTTGACGTTTCCCTCGCAAACGATTTAACCTAACCTCCTGACCAGGGTTGACATATTATAGGTCATTTGCGAGGGAAACACAATACAGTAGAAGAAAAGCGTTTTAGAAGTATCTGAACTAGTGATTACAAAAATATAAAATTCCCGAGATTTGGTTGGTGGCAATAAATGCAATACCGTAAACTTTTAGCAGTTCTTAAACATCTTATGAAATTTCACTAAACCTGCTTTGTAGAGTAAACCTGAGTTAGTGATTAGTCTTCTAACATAAGTAAAACACTATTGGATATAAGAACCTGATGGCTTTGTTGGATAATCCTGGATTGATTTTTTTTATTCACCTTTGTATACCTGCAGTCTATGTATTTAGAGTAATGTCTGAGAACAGTACTACCACCAGTTGTTGGATTTTGTTAATTTGTTTTTTCCACAGCAGAAATTTTCATATTTTGTATCGTAGTTGATAGATACAGCAGCTGTATGCCAAAAATTACGGACTGCGTTGTTAATGGTCAAGTTATGCTACATTATGTTAGGTATGGTTAGGTAAGTCAGAAAGGCCATCTTACTAACTACCATGTACAGTCTGCCCACCATACATGCTTATTAGGCTGCTGTACCAATAGATACTGGCGTTACTCATACGGCTGCCATACGTATATCCTGTGCCATTTTGTAAACATGCACTGTGTGTATTTTGGGTAAAATTATCGTTTCGGTCCTGCACCTATTTGGAAGTCGTTCAAAACACATCAAAGACCACCGGAAACCATAATTTCAACCTCACTCAACTTAAAATCCTAAAATTCACTACATGCCTGAAATAATATACTGTACTGTATTTTGTATACCTGCATTGTTTCTATGCAAGCTGAATCAATGTACACTTTGCTGACAATTTTACTGAATAAATATCTCATAACAAAGTTGAGGTTCACATTGCCAGAATGCGTCCCTCCCCGAGTACTGCATCAAACTCATCACCATGTATCATCGGATCTTTAACCAAATTTTCAAACACACTGAAGCTTTATTAAAAATAACGGTGAATATATAGGACTAGCCCGCCAGCGAGTTATTTTTATTACTGTATTTTCTTATAACATTTTCATCAGCGAGTTCTGACATGATAATCATTTATTGTGGAACCCACCAACACAGTAAATCACTCCACCGCCCAGGGTGAACAGCAAATTTCACCATATTATAGTAAGTTTTTTTTTCTGTTTAATATACCAGGGGTTCCAGCAGGGCTCGGTAAGGAAGTTAGGTAAGGTTAGGTAGGTAGGTAGGTAGGTTTGTTTGGTTAGGATGGCTAGGTCTGTTTTTCATACCCACATTTTTTTAAGTAACGTTTATTTTTAAAATATCCAATTTTTAACATATTTCCACAAACTACAAGTTTCCACTAATATTAACAGTGAAAATCCGGTGTTTTCATAATTTTTTTCAATAAATTTCGGTAACTGGTTAGTCCTATATAATTACCAAAATAACAGTTCTATAATGAAAATAATTTCGTTATGTTACAAAAAAAAAAGGATTTCCATCATGTTTAATTTCGTTTTGTAGCTCAAACTGAGTTACAAAATGTCTGCTTTTTGGGGGGCATTTATTAGATCTCCAGAAGTTCATGTTGCTCATAAAATAAAGAGAAAATTAACTTCAAACTAGTTGTTAATTGATTTGAGGCGAGTGAACAAACGTTACACATCACCTCGCTTTACTCGTCTCGTCTGACATAAACCAGAATAACAAGAGCCTTTCTCAACAAAGCATCCAATATGATATTACTTATACTTACCATCTGTTCTCTGGATATCCACCGTAACACCAACACCTAGACCGCCCACATTAACTTCTTCCATTTTCATGATTACGCCAGGACCAGCAGTATTCTTTTAAAATGTCAAAATCCAAAAGCGCACTCCACCACCGGCCCTAAGTCTCACGATACTATTCAAATCTGACCCGGCGAGTATAATTCCTTCCACTGATCACACAATATAGTCTCCAATCTTTATGTTCTTGTTATTATTTTGCCCTCCACTTCATTCTTATCAACTTTTATCCTTAGTTATTGTAATTGACAGTGAAGTATATAAGCTGCACCCACTTCATTAGCTGATTCACATTTAAATGGTCGCAGGTGGGTAGGTGTTATCGACTACACTCGCCGCTGGAAATTGGTGAGGTTCTAAACAGAAAATGGACAACAGCCAATCAGAGGAGAGAACAGAAAATATAAGTGACTGAATTTACTCTAGTTTATTATTATTAAAACAAAAAAACAGCGTATTTTGGTTTTTAAGCCAATAATAGGTATAAATATACCTTACAGAATAAGGAGTTAGCAAGATTAAACGAACAAGGATTTTTTCTTATAAGATCTATTGTTTTAAATATCACTCGTAAGCGGGAAACTTCAAAACAAAATTTTTAGGGAACGTCAATCATCTAAGTGCCATCCTTATGTCTGAAGATTGGCGACTAAGCTTCTCTAGTAAGAGTTTTCGGATTGTTTTTACCAATCCTCCCAGAATCAGCATCTCTCTGGGACCACAGCTTTTAATTTTATTCATCCGTCTTCCCCTAGCCCTGGCCACAATTTTTTGCCCATTAATATTTTTATATCCTATCAGTGTAACTTGATTTAGCATCTGTTACAGTACCACATTTCGAAGGTCTCTAACTTCTTTCTGGAGTCTGCTGACAATATCCACTCATTTAACCCATACCACAGTAATGACCATACAATAGTGCTAACCATACAACTACTGACCATACAGCAGTACTAACCATACAACTGTACTGACCTTACAAGATTATTGACTACAACATTACTGATCAAATAACAGTACAAACCATACAACAGTACTAACTATACAACAATACTAACCCTACAACAGTACTGACCCTACAACAGTACTGACTATACAACTATTGACCACAAAACAGTAGTGACCATACAACAAACACTACTGATCCTACAACAGAACTGACCATACAAGTACAATAGTACTAACCATACATAGCACTTCAGCAGCCTTTTTCTCGTTGTGAAATTAATGGCCCTTATATTGTTTAAATTTTTTTTTTTTACAAACTGTTTGTAAAACCCACACAAAGTACATTGTTTGTGTACCTGAATTGTGTATATTTATTGAATTATATACCTTCGCTGTCTATAAACATCCTGAATTATATAAATGCATGCATTGTCTGTATACATTCCGATATGTAAAACTGAATTGTCTCTATACAGACTGAACTGTACAACTGCATTGTACTGAACTGTACAACTGCATTGTACTGAACTTTACAACTGCATTGTACTGAACTTTACAACTGCATTGTACTGAACTGTACAACTGCATTGTACTGAACTGTACAACTGCACTGAGCTGATCTGTATACACACTAAACTGTATAGCTGCATTGTCTAAATACATGCTGATCTGCATAACTGCATAGTCTATAAACATACTGAAGTGTATAACTGCATTGTCAACTGTACTTAAAGTACGTGCTGAACCAATTATAAATGAGTATGACGATTTACTGAATAAATATCTATCTGAGAGCGCACTGTAAGTGTTTAGAGTGGTAGCCATGGTCGCCAACCCTCAGACCTGAGGATGGTACTGATTGGTTGATATTTTAACAATATACAGAAGATTTGGATTACAAATTATTTCCCTGAAGGGAGTATGTCAAATCACAAGTCATTGGTTAACTCAAATTGAAACGAGAAGATATAGCCCACTGGAATAAGATTGAAGCCTTCGTGCATTACACACAAGTAAAAAAGGTAAGAATTACACCTACAGTATGTATCATTAGTAGGCTATACACCTAATTAACACAAGTAAGGACAAATACAGTACACCTATTTAACATAAGTAAGAAGAAAATGAACCAAAGTAACATAAAAAGTAATAAAATACCCAAGTAACATAAGGAAATACGATTAAGTAACAAATATATAGCACCTAAGTAACACAAATAAGTAGAAAATCTCTACCACTTTACTATGAAATCATTTCATTTATCATTTAGGAAAAAACGCTTGAATTTTGGGAATCACCCTACGAAATTCTTTTTAGCTGGATTAATCAGCTCTCTGAATGTCTCTTGAGTGATTCTTACTTTTATCCTCTTCACCACTGATCGGCTCGTTAGCCGCTTGGGCGATCGGTCACGTCTCTGTCACGCACTGTTGGCAAGTACTAGTCATGCACTGGTTCTCTGTTACGCTCTGTTGGCAAGTACTAGTCATGTACTGGCTCTCTGTTACGTACTGTTGGCAGGTAATAGGCATGCACCGTCTCCTGAATGTACCTGAACCTGCTCCAGTGTTGGTCAAATCTGGTCTTGAAAGAACTCACACTCGGTGCCGTCACAACACTTTCTGGCAGATTGTTCTAAGAGTTCACAACTGATTTACTGACAGATGATTTTCCTAGCTCGTCGGATTTTTCTTTTCTGCACCAACTCTGCCTTGATCCTTAATTGGTACCTTCAACCTACCTAAAAGTTCCCCACCCTCACAGCCCAACTATCAACAACTACCATGCTGGACCTATCGAGCTATAAATACTGTGCAATGCTGTAATAATAATAATATCATCATTAACAACAATAATAATAATCGTATCATGATTAACAACAACAGTAATAATAATAATAATAATGTCACCAGCAACAACAATAATAATAATAATAATGTCATGATTACTCAGGCACACACTGCTGTTTCCTTGTAGTCGAGAGTTGATGCAGGCATTGTAGGGTTGGTCACACACAAGGACTAATAACTAGTATTTTATCATTGGTCACACACCCTTGCATTCTATTGACTTGACCTGGCTTTTGGCGTGTATGAAGCGTAGTTTAGTTGTGAGACGTTATTTTGTGTATCTCAGTACTAAGACCCTATAAATGTGGAATGTATAACTACCATAACCCAGTTGTATAGATATAGGAAAAATATAGTGTTATGGTGTGATACAATGAGTTGTTGATAATTGTGTAATGCGAAGTGACTTTACATGAAGTGACCTTACATCAGTCATTGCGGTATTACCAGGAGTAAAATGGCATTAGTGAGTGTCAAATTTTCTATTTGACAGTGCCTGGCACCCCACCAGTGCTTCCTGCACTCTGCCTCTAGTCTACACTCATGTTTCACGCCAGTGGTACCTGTTATAAGAGCCCCTCGGTCATAGATGAATACGATCAAGTTGTGTTATTCCACCATGCCTGAATCAATCGAAAAGAATACTGTTGCTGCTCACACACAAGAGCAGAAACGAGAGCACCTCACATTGAGACAGAATGATCTAGGTAACAACGATACTTGTTTTACCAATGACATCGATGCCAAGGAGGAATATTAAACAGTCCAGCCCACGAGGCAGAAGTTAAAACATGCAATAAGGAAGCATGAACAGCAATTGCCCTCTCATCTCTCCCGGGGGTTGCAGGCCGGATTTCCCCGACGCCACACCAATCGACTGACAAATACTGTATGTGTAGGATATGATGGGTATGGAGTGCACAATAAACTAGCTACTGTCCACGGCCCCCCCCAAAAAAAATCCTTTAAGTCCATCCCCTTACTTTTAACGGGTTCATCACCTAAGCTCTCTCTCTCTCTCTCTCTCTCTCTCTCTCTATATATATATATATATATATATATATATATATATATATATATATATATATATATATATATATATATATATATATATATAAATAATATATATATATATATATATATATATATATATATATATATATATATATATATATATATATATATATATATATATATATATATATATATATATATATATATATATATATATATATATATAAATGATAAAATCACACAGGAAAAGGGAAACAATGGAGCACCTTATATATAGCTAAGGTGCTCCATGATATTATATATATATATATATATATATATATATATATATATATATATATATATATATATATATATATATATATATATATATATATATATATATATATATATATATAACATGAACTGACATATATAGTAACAAATGAGGTAGGGGACGTATATAGTACTTTGAGTTCGAACATTCACTGCGTTGGGTGTCCGAGTGAATGCTCTAACTCAAAGTACAGTGTCTCCTACGTCATTTGTTACTTTATTTGTCAGTTCATGTCTTACAGCTGCCAATTCAGATTGCAAAATTCCATTTACAGCATTGGCCCTCGTACGTCACTACCAAGTGAAAAACTGTCCATTCGGGCCGACAAAATGCTGTATTATCGTAGGTATTGGAAAAAAAATACAGAACTGATCGCGCGGCCGCCTTGTGTCTATTTATTGTTGATGACAGAGCACATGTATTCCAGCACCTTATTTGTTGATGTGTGACGTCAGACAAGAGCAGTGGCGAACTAGGGATGACTCAGGGCCCCGCCAGGCAGCTCACCCACACCTGAGATGGAGCTTTGTCCTTGTTCTGCATACTATCGCCAGGATCTAAATTTTTGAGGCTCGGATACTTTTTCAATTAATTTTAGACTACTTTCTCAACCCCCTCATTGTATTTTTCTATAACCAAACTAGAAGTACCGTAGTCTTAAAGTTAAACGTACACAATTTTTTTTTTGATAATCCGGGACCAGATTTTCAGATTCATATGTATTTTTTTTTTACCGCTAGAGCTAAGATATTGCTTCTAGTTTTGAGTCATAATGCAATACTGAAGGCATATTTAGACACAACCATTGTGCTATAGCCTAAGTGAGTTGACAAGAATCGCTTTCACATCTCCAGTTAAGGAAAAATTTAACGCACAGACTTGAGAATAAGGGACCATTGGATGTTCCTGTCACCTGGAGAACAATGGCTCCGGAACACTTGAGGCAAAGCGCTAACATATTAATTGGATTAACATACAGTATATACAAATCTACTTGAAGTTATTCATGTAACTATCTTGAAAACTACAACCATTAGTAACGTTTATGAGCAATAGGGGTTGGGTGTAAACGGGACTGCCCAGTATGGGCCAATAGGCCCGCTGCAGTTTCCTCCATTCTTATGTTATGATCAGAGAATTCTTTATTTATTAAAACCTATCTCGATTAACCCTTTCCCCGCATTTCACGCACTTGCCATTTTATTCTGGCTACCGCCAGACGATTTTATTCAGCTTAGGGTAACCTCCCGCAGCGAATGGTCTAAGTACTTAAGAATAACGACAGTTGTATTTTTTAACAGAATATTTGTTTCTTCGGGCACAAATCGGTTAATAATTTACTAAATACATTTTTCAGATATTCATTTTAACTCATGTTACAGCTGCGGGTAACCGATAAAATAGTTAATGGTTCTTTTTAAGGATAAAGCAAAATGCATAGACTGAGTTCAGAATTCTGGAGCCACCCGACTACCTGTCCAGTACTTGCCAACAGTGTGTATACTGTCACCCCGTCTGGTCCCCGACATATGCCAGAAACTGTCAGTTGATTGAAAATGTCCAGGGGGCCACCAGATTGGCGCCTGAATTACGTACGGCGCCTCAATTACCCAAAGAGATTGAAACGTCTACAGTTTCCTAGGCCCTAGCTTATACTATAGGCGGGTAAGGGGTGACTTAATAGAAGTCTATAAACACCCCAGAGGACATTACTGTCGTGTTAAAGAAGCAACACATTCAGAAAATTGACGGCAAATTTTTTTGGAGAGTTTGTGGGGTTATGAGATATTGGTTCACACTCAGGATGGGTTGGAGAAAGGAAACTCACAATGTGCTCTGTATACATATTGTATTGGATGTACAATGCAGCTTGGTGCTGGGGGGTGGCAGCGTGAGTCCAAGCGTGGTGTAGGAGAGAGCTTGTTGGTGAGGGTGCTCAGAGGAGGACAGGCAGCTTGAAGGGCGGCATAGTCGCCGGCGGGAGCGAGGGCCACCAGGCAGGAGCGGAGGAGGAGGCGTTGCTTGTTGGTGGCTGTAGGTAGAAAGAGGGAAGTCACGGCGGGGTGAGGTCTTATATAGCGGGGGAAGGCGTGGGTTGATAGTTGACCTCCGCTTTGTTAGGCAGCGCTGGTTACCGACCTAGGCCACGAGGCGTACGCTGGGGAATTCAAAGAGGGTCGGCTGGTCAGCAACACCGCGGTTGTAGGGGAGGAATCCACTACAAGTTCTCAATTCTTGGAACAGAGGACGTTGTGATGGCACCGAGTGTGACCTCATTCAAGGCCAAATTAAACCAATACTAGTGCAGGTAGTAGGTACAGATACATTCTGGAGCCAGTGCGAAACAATGGCGTGTGGCGGTGACCGATTACCATCATTGGCAGAGGATAAAGTTGTGGGGTAATGGGATGTTTGCTGTTCACTCAGGATGGGATGGAGAAAGGAAACTCACAATGTGCTCTCTGTATACATGTTGTATTGGATGTATAATGCAGCTTGGTGCTGGGTAGGCAGCATGGTTACAAGCGTTGAGTAGAGAGAGCTGGTTGGTGAGGGTGCTCAGAGGACAGCTTGTGGGTCGCCATGCTCGCCGGCGGGAGCGAGGACCGCCAGGAAGGCGGAGGAGGAGGAGGTGTTGCTGGATGGTTGATGTAAGTAGAAAGAGGGTGGTCACCACGAGGTCAGGTCTTAAATAGCGGAGGTAGGCGTGGCTTAGTAGTTGACCTCCGTCATGTAAGGCGGCGCTGGTTGACCTAGACCACGCGGCATACACTGGAGAATTCGCGGGGTCGGCTACCCATTGACAAACAGCGTTTGTAGGGGAGAAATCCACTACAAAGTAACCGACAGCCCAAGCGGTTAACAGGCCATTCAGTAGCGAAGAGGATAAAATAAATGCAAATTAGAGTAAATAACTGCGTGAGATAGAGTGTAAAACTGAGAGGATATGACACCTGTAAGATACGTGATATTAAACTCAACAAGTTGCAAGAAATATTGTTTTCAGTACAATTTATAATGGTGGTAAGTACAGTACCGGGAACAATACATTACAGCATTTTTGTAATGTGCAGTGACAGTTATACAAACAGAATACTGCTATTTGTTGTCCAAACTTAGAAAATAATATCATGATTGTTATATTATCATATTTTGTTAAAGTAGAATAACAAACTCAAGGATAAGTTAAAAGAACGTAACTGTATATTCAAAAACTGAAAAATTAATCCTCCCCATAAACTTGTTTTGGGGATTACTGGCCACTTCGCCGACCCCCCCATGTTTTGTCCCGGTATATATATTCCAGTGTTGTTTACATCGGGGGAAATAAGTTCGGGCTTTTGACTTTGGCTTATACAATCTTTATTTAGTTATTCGTTATACTGTTTATTCAACTTCATTATTCACCGTATAAATATTGAATTAATTATAATAGTACTTACAAATTTTTATTTTGTTCACGTAATTTCCATAAAATTGCATAAGTAACAATCATAAAATTACATAAGCCAAAGCTAAGACTTATAAGGGAAAGATAAAATTTTGCATCATAATAGTTACGTTGATATTATTCTTCAGCGTTGGTAAGGGGTTAAGGCAATGTTTTCTGCCGGGTTTCACCAGACTTGCTTAATACAGTTTCTGCATCCGCTAGTTGTAGAACAGTTGAGATGACAAAGAACAACAATCAGCGATTCCAAGAACAATGTTATACGGTCTGGGTCCATCATTTTGTTTTCCTAGGATGGACAAACATTTTGTTCATATTGTGGTTGACTGTTGAGAGTTTTGTAGGGTGATAAAATGTAGTGAATTGTGCATAGAGACAGGCTGTATCAAGTTATGCACAGAGATTGGTTGTATCAAGTTTTGCATAGGCTAATATTTATCTTTATTTTGCACATAACTCCTATTTTCAACTAGTTTTGTACTAAAGAAAATATTTCCCTCATGCCGAGAAAACCGGAAATTAGGTAGAGGATTTTTAATTTTATTTGGTATTTTATATATCTCATAATTTTTCATTATAAGTAATCGATGTCCATCTACAATGTTTATCCAACAATTTTTATACTTCAAGTGTTGTTAGCATATGAATCCTTCCATTAGATGTTTCTCTCATCTGCCAACATGTCTACCCACCACAAAAAAATTAAACAAACTTACCTAAACATACCTAACCTACCTTTTCTAATCTAAATAAAAGATTGTATATCAGTTAAGTTAGGATTTGGCTGGTTACGTTATTGCGAATTAACCCTTAATGTGTCACCACCATTATCAAATGGCAGGACGGCATCTTCACTGGAGCGTCATCACCATTTTAAAATACTGTACTGCTTTATTTACAAATCTCCCGTGACAGCTTACAGCCGGGTGCCTCTGGGGGTGGAGGAGGAGGGTTTGAAGGACAGAGCCGTGTGAAGCCCTGACAGGTCGGGGTAGTTGAAGTAGTTCTAAGGTTGTCCAGGGATTATTTGGCCCACATCAAAATTAGAACATCATTCAGAAATTATAAGAAAGTTGCAACCAAAAATTGCATGATGCATACTGCTACAAACACTAATTTTCATATTGTTCAATATAATAACCAGAGACATTCACTGTTATTAAAAAAGAGCATAAGTATATTTCTAATAATTATATGGTAATTCATTTGAGTCAGTTATAGATATGACTTTTCTTAAAGCAAATTTCTGACACTATATATAAATGTGTGCATTTCTAGTATTTCTACGCTTACATGTAGACTGCGTTTGTACGGGTTAGACCTAACCCAGTTGCATGGCCTCTGCCACACTATATAATAGCTTAGACGTGGTAACAAACTTCTATTCAAGTGTCTTTGCATTATGACATATCTTTCGTATGTAATTTACAAAAAATATCATATTGTGCATGGCTGGAGGTGTTGCCATTGTCATTTCGTTTTAAGTGTTTACATAAATAATTTCTGCTATATTTACTTGAGAAGTTATATCAATAGAAATAAATACAATTTATATAAGTAGGTAAAAAACAACAACATAAAATCCAATTCTTGAAAGAAAACTAAATTATAGCATTGTTATGTTCAGTCAAGGCGTGTTGCTTCTGTCCCGTGATCTTTTTTACTTGATATAAAATTAACAAACATTTGTCATGACAAAATAAATTAGTAATACCTTATTATATTTGAATTATTACATAGTTTTTCATGAGTGTGTTAGTAATGAGAGGAAAGAAATAAACTATTTATAAATGCAGAGAAGAGAAAAATTAAAGTTCTTTCATATTTGGTTTGCTTGCATAAAAGGTCCAGGGAAAATCCCAGACATGTGCATACATAACAATGTGTAGCAGGAACTTTAAAGCCGAGGATGCAGAATTATGCAAGTTTTTGGTCTTTTGACAATAAAATACAACATTTAAGCCCCCCCCCCCCCTAAAAATACAATAATGGTAATTTTTCTGGATCTGACAGGATGACTTTTTCCATAACTGGTGAACACAGTACAGTACAGGTTAATGATGTACAGGTATATATTGAAACTAGAAGTTGCTGGCAAATGTTTGTATGGTATAAGTGTTTGTATTAGAAAATAAAAAAAATAAATAAATATCCATTATTTATAGAGAAAAATAATAGAAAAACAAAATTACGAAAATAGTAATTTCTTGACATTAGTCATAAGTTATTGTTAATACAAAACTAGTTGAAGATAGGTGGTAAGCTCAGTTGCCTTGTCACTCCTGAACTACTTAACCTCATTTTACCCAAAGGAAAGGAACTCTCCATACTGGTAGTTACTGTTTATGATGATTTTGATTATTGATGTCAACTGATTTGCTCAGAAAGGCACTTTAGTGTAGTACAGTAATTACTTACTTTTGTGTCTGAAAAAAGGCATGGGTTGCTACAATAATCGATTCTGTATCTTTGTACAGTACTCTGGTTTTTCAATTTTATGAAATAATAAAAAAGTTTTGGCTTTGAGCATTTTATATACCAGTACAGGTAGTTCTGCTATAACGCGATAATTGTGTTCTTGTAAAATATCGTGTTATAGAAAATCGCGTAATAGAAATGACAGGGCTTATGGAGAAAATAGGGTTAGGTGCAGATTACTCAAAATCGAAAAAATTTAGTAGTTAGCCTAACACAAAGGATACCACAGTCTAAATAAATGTTACATTCATATCTAATAATGAAATCATACAGTAAATGTAACACTTTACTTGATGGGGGAGAAGGGTGATTTTGAGGTTGATAAAAACGAGCTTCTCTTCAAGTGTTATATCCTTTCTTTTACGATCATCACCGGGAATTCTATCACCAGAACGCTTCTTGTTGATATTCTTCTTTACTATATTCACAGTTAATATACCACAAAATTGGAGAAATAGTAAGCAAAAATCGCGTTATAGCAAACAAGCGTTCGCGTTATACAAATATCGTTCCTAATTCATAAATCGCGTTAGAGCAAATTCGCGTTATCAAAACACGCGTTATAGCAGAACTCACTGTACTACAGTACACAGTTCAGACGAGGGTAAGTACAAACAAAGAAAAAATGTGCTTAAACATTGGGTGTAAAGGAAATAAATTATACTGTACATTAAAAAAATACTGTTTTAAATGATATACTATAGCGTATTTCCATACTACAGGTAGTCCATTTTCTTGACAGTGTTCAGTGATGAATAATTTTGGGTGTGACAAAGGCCATATACTGTACAAGGTATGTTAGAAAATACTTGTCTGAAATATGTCAGAATTTGTCAGTCTTAAGTGTGTCTTTTAAAGCCCGATTCACACTAGCCTGTTTTGACGGCCGTCTCTGATGTTACATAGTAATTAATGACATCATACCAGCCCATTTGATGGACATTGTGTGAATCAAAGAACATCTGCTGCCTATTTCTGAAGTGCCTGTCAATGCAGGAAAGATGAAGTATTTTCATCTCACCTGTCCAGATGGAAAGCGCTGGTACTGTACCCATCTGTAAGTTGTTGAAATTAGTCGAAGATCACATAAAAATTAAATAAAATAACAATGGAATTCAGCTCAACTAATATAATCACTCTTAAATACTGTATGCCTAGTAAATACTGCATTCATAGTGGAAATGAAAAGATTCAATACAAATGTTAACGCAAGCAGTAATGAGTAGGATAACCCTTAAACAAATATTATGTTAAGTTGTAAGTCATTATCATGCCATGTATACAGTATAAAGTATCTAGTTAGTGGAGTTACAGAGACAAGGAGTAGTATGGTGTTGTGTGGTAGTGGGGAGGACTTGTTTTGCATATGAAACACCAGACTCGGCAACATGTGTTACCCAAGGCAGGGCTGAGGCGAGCGGCTCCAACACTAGTTGTTACCATCATAGGGTGAGCACAAACTAAGCTAGATATTTGATGAAGATTAAATGTATTTAAGTTCGTTATTTTTTTGGTAAAGTGCATCATTTATTAGAGTTTTTCTGTAATAAATATTCTAGATAACCTTCAATTATTACAGGCTTATTGTAAAACATACTAATTTCGCCCTGTAAGTGGTTTCAGGGGCTGAAGATGTCGAAGGGACGTGTTCGTTTTCTCCGCACACCAAACCACCACGGTTACAGTGTCAAATTTTCCCCATTTGATCCAAATCTTATTGCTGCTGCAACAGGACAAAATTTTGGACTGTCAGGTGAGTGTCTTATTTAAAAGTAAAGGAACTGATTTTAGTAGATTCATCAAAGTGAATTTGTGAATTATTTTAATAGAGTATACCATAACAACCTTATAGTATGTAGCTTTAATCCAACCAAAAGAAATGTACAGTATCTCAGCTACCTCTACTTTACTCACCATCCATTTTTTACAGACCATTATTACCCTGCAGGCAACTGAGCACCAGGGTATTGTTTTCAGTCCTGTCTGTCTGTGTATGTTTCCTAGTTAATAACTTGAGAAAGGGTTTGCAGATTTGTACCAAACTTAGAAAGTTTGATCAACATATGACAAGAACCACAATAAACTTTTGGTGTAAATTATGCCAAAATTGACCATGTGTGGCTGTATTTATTTATGCAATAACACAAAAGGTTTTGGGGGTTAAAGAAAATGATATAGTAATTATGAGACAGTCCAGTGATAACTATATTAATTTAAAGTAACAGGATCACAAGTTCAATATCACTCGTACACTGTCATGGTAATGATTTGTTGTATATACTATGGTACAGTACCTATATATTATAAGTGGGTCACACCACTGTAATCTCTGTTCCACCTTAATGTAAATACAGGTATTGCTTCCCATCAAATTTTTTCTGTGCTTCAGTTGTTTTCTTTTCAAAACTATTGCATAGTTTTTAGCTCATGTCCCACCATCATTTCTAATAAAATTTCACAATCATATAGTTTTCCATACTTCTAACTACAGTACATGTGATATTCTAACTATGGCATCTAGAAGATACACTTGGTTGACTTCTTGGCTGATCTGTATGCATGGAAATTTATCTAATTAGTAGGTGGCATGCATGAAATTGTCTTATTTTAGGTGGAGGGAAGTTAATCACTGCAGACCTTGGTCTTCCTGGTGATAGTGTGTTGTGTTGCTTTGACTGGAAAGATGCCTTGTTTGACTTGACTTGGAGTGAGCAA
Organism: Homarus americanus; assembly: GCF_018991925.1. Classification (NCBI taxonomy): domain Eukaryota; kingdom Metazoa; phylum Arthropoda; class Malacostraca; order Decapoda; family Nephropidae; genus Homarus; species Homarus americanus. Next base: position 5,116,421 of record NW_024723833.1, on the reverse strand, counting down.
AATCCTCACAACATTGTAACAGCATCAGGAGATGGCAGCCTACACTTTTGGGATATAACTAAGCCACAGGTTTGTGACAAAACAGTAATAATACAGAGAGTCCCTCATATTAAATTAGGTAATCATTAGCTGGATGAGGGTAATGACCATGTTCTACAGGGATTGATCCTGGGGGAGGTGCACTCAAATAAAAGGCCACCTAATCTTGGACCGAAAGGGGGTAACTGCACATCTAGCAGTTGTCAAACAGGAGCACTTAGGCATAAACCCATACTGGCTTTCCTTCATGAGGCTGTTCTTTTTTAGGTGACCCATCATTGCAGTGTATAATAAAAATAATGTACTCACTAGTAATTTACATACTGGCCTGTAATTAATCTTGTAGTGGTGATCATCCTTTTCGAATATAGGACTCACATGTCAATTTCCATTTGGGATATTTTGTCAATATTCCTGCAGAACATGGTTTTAAGGGGGTTCTCAGAGTTCATTACATGACTTGCTAATACTCTGGGATGCACATTACCATGGTGTGGGTTCTTATGAACCTTGTTTGCACAAATATATGAAATACTATACTACATGTATGTAAATATGTTTATACAAGACTATATTATGGAAACGTGAAACAAAATTGGAATAGAAAATTATTCTTTGAAGGATAACTAAGAAGTGTACAACAGCCATTATTTTCATGAGCCTGGTTATTCTATGAAATGTATCCACATCTAAATTAAGTTAACTTGATAAATTGTTGAACTTGTTGTTACTTGTGATGCAGATCTTTTACAGAACAGTATTTGTTTAGGGCCTGAGTTGAGAAGATTTTTTTAAAAACAAAACAAGTTAAGTCTTAGCCATATCTAGAAATTGTCTGACTTACGATGCCCCGGTGTTTAATTTCATAAACAGGATCTCGTAGTTGTTCTACCCTACTTTTTGTGATGTATGATGTGTTGTTGACAGGCTCCTCTGATGGTGTACCAGGAGCATTTGAAAGAAGCTTACAGCTTAGACTGGAGTCAGACACGAGACCACCAGCTCTTCATCTCTGCGTCATGGGACACAACACTTAAGCTGGTAAGTTTCTGGTATTTTTTATGCCCTGTGGGTCATTCAACAAGCAACCTGCAAGACTCCCATAGAATGCCCCATCTGCCATAACATGTCTTATCCAAGGGGGGATCTGCATTCCAGAGGCAGGCAGGATCTCTTCTGTCAGATTAGTGTAGATTACTGTATAAACATCCACACACTTATTAAAACCAGGATTTATGAAATAAACTCAGATTCAACCCAGTGATTGCTTCAAAAGCCAATGAGCCACTAGGTAAACTGGTATGAACCCTGGGAACCAATTTTCTAGACTCAAACCTCTCAGTCAGGAACCAGTCCCAAACTTGGTGTAAACATTTTCCCAATGTTCAGCCAGCTGTAAATACTTGGCTTTACTACTCATGTTGTGCATTTTTTTCAGACGTTGGCAATATAGGCCTATACCATACCATTCCTCTCTATACTAATGGATTATTGTTATTCAAGTGTTAGTGTTTTCTTTATGTATAATCTATGTAGATGCCTAATGGCATGTCATCTGTGGTGATGTCAATTCCCAAATCAAATATATTAAGTGGTGCCATGCACTTTAATTCAGCATTTACATTTAATTTTTGGAAGTATACTACAGTAAGGTCGGGATATATCGCGAGATAAGGTCCAAGGATGTTCGCTATATACTAAATCGCAATATTTAATTACATGTAATCAATGGGGAAATACGGTTAGGTTCTGGAGGCTAATAAAAGTGACTAAGCTTGATATAAAATGGCACAGTCTAAAGTTAGCAAAATATAAATTGCATTGCTGGAATCCTTGCAAAACAGCAAGTATTTTGAAAATAGACATCATATATTTTGCACAAGAGATAATTTTTTTAGTATTTAGTGTGCATTTAAGTACAGTATAGTCCTGTACAGTTTTTCAAATCGTATTTTTGGGGTCGATTTATGGGATTTTTATGAGTGTCTCTGACTATACGGTATTTTACTTTATGTGGAGTCCCCGGAACATAACCCCACGTGCATAAAGATATCTGACATAGCTATACCTGTGAAATGTGAATAAAATCCCTTAGCCTTTTATTCCTTTATACATGTACTGTACTGTGCCTGTAGAACACTGGTTCCCAAACTGGGGTCCATAGCTGGTTATGAAAAGTAGGTCAATTTCAAATAAAACCTGGGATTTCTGAAGTAAGTAAGGTTTTATTATTAATTTTGACTTGAAAAAGGTAGAATTTGCCTTCTCTCTTTACAATTTGGCTTTGAAATCACTCACTGGATGACTTCAAATGTTATTATCACATCATCACTGTGGTAATGGTTATAGCTATGCTTTTGGCTTTCATAAGGGATGACATGATAAATATATGTTCTGTTCATCTGCTGGTATGAATTGTTTATTTTTCACTATAATTTTTAGTGGTTTTGGGGAAAAATTAGGGGGTCCACAGGGATTTCTGAGGTTCCTCAAGAGGGTAATGGAGTGAAAAAAATTGGGAATCACTGTGTAAAATATGAAAAATATCCTGAAATATGAATCTGAATTTTTAAAGATTTTCTATTCACAAAAATAATTTAGCATAATGTACACCATTTGAGAAAACCATTTAGTGCCAGTCTGTATGTAGTTTTAGCTAATAATGTAAAAAATTAATAATTTAATGATGATTACAGCTAGGAAAAATAATAATGTCATTTGCATCTGGGTCAGCATGAACATTGAGTTTCTGGCCAGATTTGACCACTTTCCCACTCAGTCTGTATTATGCATGTTAAAGTGGTGCTAATCATGCAATATATTGTCATAAATTGCATTTTTTCATTCATAAAGAGTTTTCCAAATACTGTACTGTAGTAATTTGCAGCCTAGTGTGTAAGGCTAATCTTTTAAGGGACAGAAACCTGTAGAACTATGGAAAAGGTGAAAATATTATTGTTTTGTATATCATACTAGATGGCTATTTAGGTTTTTTGAACTCTGATGCACACTTTCTGAAACATAAATTTTGCACACTTGTCACTGTCACACAAAACACCTCAAATCATTATCATCATCGAATATGAGTAAAAAATACATTATTTTCTATAGATTGTTATTATTTACAGTACAGTGTTTGTTGTTGTCATTGTTCAAATAATTTCTGTTCAGTCATTCAGTACCAGGAACCTACCAGTAAATCCTTTTTCCCAATAAATTAAGTTTTTTGCTTTTATTGGGGATTTGAAGAACCAAACCCCAGCAAATGTCTAGGGTCCACAGTAATGTAATTGATAATGATAATTTTCTTTTGAATACTAGTACAGTATAGTAGGTAACTTATTTACTGAGGAGGTTGTCATTGTGGTAAGTTTATAAGTGTGACTTACAACCATTAGAGTAGGTAGAGTTAAGGTAGGGGAGATATGTAAATAGAAAAACATTCTCCTGCTGAAAGTTAACATTGATAACTTAAGATATTTTACTTTATATCTTAATATATTGAATCCTAGTAAGTGTAATTTTAATTTTCAGTGGGATCCAAATAGAAGAAAGTCAATAGTGACGATGACAGGCCATGAAGCAAATGTGTACCAGTGTGCCTGGTCGCCCCATCTTTCTGGCTGTGTTGCCTCGGTTTCAGGTACTGTATAGTAATTAATTACAGGTAGTACTCTTGTCATGTACAGAACACATCTTAGTCTGAATTGCTCTTAGATTTGCTAATGGCCACTCTTAAAATAAATAATGGCTTTTAATTATTTTTAGATAACTTGGAGTCATATTCATGGAGGTTGTGATGTATGAGTATACTGTACAGTATAATACAGTACAGGTACTCATTAAAAATCACACATCTTTAATCAAAATGTTTCCCAGTCAAGATTCTCTTTATTTATTCCTTCTTCTAGTGTCTATATCCACAGCTCCTTGAGTTACCGTGCATCATGTGATATAAGTATTGACTGTTCTTAATGGTTAAGGAAGGGGCACTATCTATTAAATTTTACAGAAGGATTTTAGTCAACTGGAAATACTGTACAGTATAGGGATAGTATACCGTATACAAAAATTATTTGTTATTGTATGAGCAATCAAAGCATAGGAATGGAAAGGATCAGTAGATTGGTCTTTTTTCCTCTTTGGTATGATATTGAGATTGCATCTATCTGATTTAAACATTTAACTGTTAATTCTGTGATCAATGGGTAGTGCCCACCACATTAAGCCTGTAGGTTTACCGACGTATTTTCACGCCATCAAATATAATTTAACGTGTGATTTCTTGTTGTAACAAAATGCCTACAGTCTCTAGCTACTCTAACAATACAGTAAGTTACAGTTTTGTTTTTACCATGCATTCAGTTAGAGCAGTGTAAGACAGTGCACTGGCTTCCATATGCTATAACCTGCATTTTCACTTTCAAACTAATGTTTTTCCTTGACTGTAAGGTCACATTACCAACTCTATTACTTGCAGGCCTATTCCCAGATATGGGTCAATTGTGCCCTCAAAATTATAGTCAAATAAAGAAAATAGAATTACCAAGGCATGAGGTTAAAAAATAGTAAATTAAGGTGCTTATTGGCTGAGCACACAGTTTAGAGAAAAGAAGACTACTGATAATTGTTGTTTGTTCTTGCATAGGAGTTTTGAACCACTTGAAATTTTATTTTTTAATAAAAAAATTCTGATGAGAGAGAACATTAAAACCAAACAACAATAAAGAAAGCAGTGTTAAGGTATCTCTGTATTTGTTGTGCACGACAACTTGGTGAGCTTTAAACTGTGATCCTCTAGTATTGTAGTGCTTGACATCTTGAAGTGATCTGGACTTATGTCTTCCATCCCTCTCTAGATTTTGGAATTTCTTTGAGGCTAGGAGGATTTAAGACCGTGAAGAGCTCCACAATCTAGAATCTGTGGTACAGTAAAGCCTCCGATAACAACGGTTCGACCAAGAACTTTTCATATTTAAGACCCAAGTTAATTTAGGACCCAATTCAATTAAGTCCTCATTTCATTCGTATTTACAACCCAAATATACCAGTAATAAAAATGCAATAAAATTATATTTTCATATAAATAATAACTAAATCCCAATATGTATTATAAAAAAAAAAAAAAATAAAAAAATAAAAAAATAAATAAATTACAGTGGTCCCTCAGTTAACAACACAATTCGTTCCATTCGTTAACCGAACCGAGACCATTGTTTCAATGGAATATTGGGTAATTGGTTCCAGCTCACAGAAAAGTATATACAGTGGGGTATGCTATAACGAATCTAATTGGTTCTAGAACCTCGTTCGTTATAGGATTAATCTGTCCCAGGCCCCCAAATACAACCACTTAACACTGAAAATTTTCTGTGGAAAATGTAAAAAATACGGTACTTTATCTTACCTTAGTGTTGTTCAGCATGCAGGTACCCCTAAACACTGGCACATCACTATCACTTCCACTGGGAGTCTTGGCTTTAAGGTCCTCAAACAATTGTTTGGCCTTCTCACAAATTATAGCTTCACTAATGCTATCACCTGCCATTTCTTTCTCCTTTATCCACACTAAGAGTAAATTTTCTTAGCCACTTGCACAGTTTTTAACTCCTCTTTATTCTTCAAAATCGTACATATACGTAGTCGATTTAGCCAGCCCATATTCATCACTAAGTTTCGCAATGCTTGTTCCATTCTCACGTTTCTTTATGATTTTTTTCTTAGTTTCAAGGGTTATTAGGTTTCTCACTCGCTTTGGACGATTCATTGTTACAATTATATACTTATATAACAAAATAGTTATACAAATAACACGAATTTCCACATCAAAAGACGAAATTTCAACAATAACAGTGGTGCACTGGCTACACAATGAGACAAAGATGGCGCCTGACGCTCTTGTTGTGAGCCGCTGTACAACAAGGGGTCACAAGCTCAAGATTGAAGAAGCCGCAAGTCCAGAAAACCGTGAGAGCAAACTTTTTCGGAGTGAGGGTTGTAAACTCTTGGAACAATCTACCAGAGAGTGTTGTGACGGCACCGAGTGTGAGCTCTTTCAAGAGAAGACTTGACCAACACTGGAGCGGGTTCAGGTACATTCAGGAGCCGGTGCATGCCCAGTATTTGCCAACAGTGCGTGACAGAGACGTGACCGATCGCCCGGGCGGCTAGCGAGCCGACCTTTTGGTGAAGAATATAAAGGAAAAGAGACGTGACCGATCGCCCAAGCGGCTAACAAGCCGATCAGTGGCGAAGAGGATAAAAGTAAAAAAAGTAAAAGTAATATTCATGCGCCAGACTAAATAGTCCCGTATTTATCCGCGATCGTTGTAGGAGTTGCGTTCGTTATAGCATTCTCAATTTTATAGGTAAAACCGTTCGTTGTAGGAGTTGCGTTCGTTATAGCATTCTCAATTTTATAGGTAAAACCGTTCATTATAGGATCCGTTCGTTATAGCATACCTACAAAATAAAGCCAGAATATAATTTACATTGCTGGAATTCTTATAAGATAGTGATTAATCTGAATATAAACAAGCTATAATTTGCATTAGACATACAAATTTTACATCTAATTTAAGAATTTTATTAGGGAGAGCAAAAATTTTATCTTTTGTGCAAAATATATGAAGTTTATATTCAAAATATTCCCTGTCTTGCAAGGATTTCAGCAATGCAAATTATATTATCCTAACTTTAGTCTGAGGTATTATTTATTTTTAAACCTATAAACCTAGTCTTTTTACCCAAATGTTTCTCAGGAAGGTGGGGGGGTGGGGGGGTAGGGAGGGAGGGGTGGGTGACAGTGACATGTTTGACAGTTGGTGCCTGTGGTGTGAAGTATTTAATTGTAAATTTATTTTTTTCTTTTAGATTGAGTTTTGTTTTTTGCTTATAAAATTTAATAGAAGTGACTGGGGTGAATTTAATTTACATTGCTGGAATTCTTATAAGATAGTGATTAGTTTGAATGTAAACATAGAAAAGATCACTGAATTGGCTGAGTACCTCCTCAACTTATCAGCTGATGTTCAAAACAAAATGTGATTTTCGTAAGGATTTCGTTAATAAAATTTTTTTCGTTAACCAAATTGAAGATTCTTATGGAAGGTAATTCGTTAACCGAGGCGTTTGTTAACCGAGGGACCACTGTACTGTAAAAAATGAAGAGTGTCTTGCTCAAAGAAACTGCCTGGCTAATGAGTGGTAATGCGCATTGCCAGTAAACAACAGTCGGAGCTTGGCCATCCATTTGTTTTCATGCATCTGAACAGGAACAGGAGAAAAACTTTCTCAGGTTTCTTACAGCATTTTTGCATCCCTATTCAACATGAGCCAGAGAGCAAGTGATGGTAGTGTTGTTTCAAAAGCTAATAGAAAGTGTATAAGCTTAGCCGAGAAACTAAATGTGTTAAAATGATATGAAAAAGGTGAGAGGTCTGTGGATATTATATGGAGCAAGCAATGAACATAATTTATGAAGTGGATCCATTAACACAACAAAGCATTAAAATTTAAATAAATGCAAATGACCTCTACATAAAGATGTATACATAGTGAGAAAAGAAAGCAGCTGTGCAAGGTTCTTTTGACAGCTTTATTATTCGAAGGCCTAAACCATCAACTTCAGCATCATAAGCAGCTTCAACACCAACTTCAGGTTCAGTAACAGTTTCAGCAACAGCTTTATGAAAAGCTACGGCTTCAGCCAGAGTTGAACCTGATGACTTCGTCATCTGAGTAAAAACTTGCACAATAATCATTGGCTGTCCTTATGTTTTAGACTTTACCACCATTAATGAGTAAAAATTTTGTTTTACATTCGTAAATATTATTTAAAACATATATGAACGGTATATAAGTGTTGCTTTCATATTCATATGTAGAGAAATGACGATATGTTTTCACATGTACGCACTTACTGTTCATACATTGGCGTTCCCAATCATATCGCTTTATTTATTTACCATTAGTGGTTAGCTACTTCTAGTGTTCTATTTATTAACATTAAATAACATTACTTAAAACATACATACATACACAGGTATTCAATTTTTTAAAATTAAGTTCACTACAGCTACAACCAGGGTTTTATTTTCTTCAGTTTCTTATGCAGAACCATCTTCACTAACGAAAACAATGCCGTCTTGTCTCCTCGTTTGTATTTTAATATTCTACGTATTATTAATGAATTGCATTGTTCATTCACATATATAAACATTAATTCAATTAAATACATATTCAGTAATAAACAATAATGAATCTTTTGTACATATTCTTAAGATAAATGACTATGTTTCCTTGAGTGCGCACATATATATTGGCGTTCCACTATCAGTCTCACGTTTTTCTTTAATATCAGCGGTTACTTCTACTGTACATCATATAACATTAATTAAAACGTACATATTTTTTACATTAATTTTACTGCAACAAAAACCAGGGTTTTATTTTCTTCAGTTTCAGGTGGAAAACTGACATTATGAGTGTAAACACTGACAACAATGCCGTCTCTTATCCTCTTGTGTGTTTTAATATTCTATGTATTATTAATGAATTGTATTGTTCATTTTGTGTGTATAAAGATTAATTCAATCAAATACATATTCAGTAATAAACAATAATGAATCTTTTGTACATATTCTTGAAAAGATAAATGAGGCGGTATCCTTAAATGCAAACATATATGTTGGCGTTCCTAATCCATCTCTATTTTTTTTTCTTTATCATTAGTGGTTAGCTACTTCTATTGTTCCATTTATTAACATTAAATAATGTTACTTAAAACATATACGGGTATATTAATTTTTTTACATTACCCGGTAATTTTAGTACAGCTACAACCAGGGTCTTATTTTCTTAATTTTCTCGTGTCGAACTATCGTCCCGGACTCCCGGCTGTAAACACAAATGAAAACAATGGCGTCCCTTCTCCTCTTGTGTGACCATATTATTATTCATTTATATTGTATAAGGTGCATTCAGAAACATTATTTAAAGAATATAGTTTGCAATTTTCATTAATTGTATTGTTTTGGGGGGGAAAAGAGGGTAAAAAGCCACACAAAAGATATGAAAAGGTCACACTTGGGAACACATCTCATTATTATTGCTTTATTTTAATGGTAATTAATGATTCGCAATACGATGATTCACCTTACACTGCAATATTGGAAGACACATTACCGTCGTTATTCGAGACTTTACTGTACTGTATTGGGGTAACATGTGCATCTCTCACTAAGTGTCCTGGGTTCAATCCCCCATCCCTGAACAGATGTGAGAAGGGTATTATCTAGTGTGACACTACCAAACAATGCAGGTTTTCTCTGTGTACTCTGGTCTTCTTTTGTACTAACATGCACAATAAAGGTCATAACAAAGTAACAAAGAATAGACCAACTTCCTGAATGTCTAATAAGCGATAAGTGATGAAATGATAAATCAAAATACACTGTACTTTTTAGTCTTTATGTTAATGAGGAAATGCTTTCTAATCTGGGATGGTAAGCTGGTATATAAATGTGAGACGAGAATTACAAATACTGTACAATATTGTCTTTACCTTAATGGGGACATGCATTTCTAATCTGGGATGCATTTAGGACCTTAAACCATTCTTTTAGCTGGTTTAGATCATCCAGGTCACCTCTGGACCATAAATTTAAACAAAATCCCATGGATTTGCTCCCTTTCCAAAGGAGCAGGGAATTAAAGTGACAAGGAACTGAGAAGGATTGAGTCTTGGTCCATGTAATTAAGGGGTTCTCAACTGTAGTTAACCCCGTGAGTCAATTTTTTTGTTTTAACCTGAAGGCATACTGACCCTTGAGATAGTCTGGATTTGACTGGGTAAGAAGTTTGTTACATCTTCTGCCTTCTCCAGAGCACTTTAGGTTCCCTGTGTGATGGCAGGCTCTGTCTCTAGGTGCTTCATGGTAGTTTTTCATAACTCACTTAATTAATCCCCTGCCCAAAAAGGATTTCTTTGTGCCGAAATCTATCATTTCATAACCAAATATTAATTCCTGAATATTTTTAGGTGATGGAACATTAAGAATGTGGAATACAACTAAGGAATCTGGACCATCAATGACAATACACGCTGTAGATGGAGAAGCTCTCAGCTGTGATTGGTGCAAGTACAACCAAAATATTATTGCCACGGCAGGCACAGATGCCCGAATCCTTGGTTGGGATCTGAGACAACCCAGACATCCTGTTTTTGTTCTTACTGTAAGTATTTCTGTTTATTAATTAGAAGGTCATTTTGAGGGCAGTAAACCTTTGTTAAACCAGACTACAGTATAGGATGGGTGACTCCAGATTTTGTGAATTTCCATTTCATCTCTCCTGTGCAGTGTTTCCTGGAGCTTTTTAAGTACAGGTACTGCAGAATGCAAATTTACACAAAAACAGCAATGGACTATGAACTAATTGTGTGATGATGCTAGGCTTAGAGGCAGAGCAGTTACAAGACAGTACCTGTACAGTATTTGACAATTGTAGCACATGAGCCAAGTTATCCCAAGTGGTTTTCCCACCCATGTGGCTGGCACATGGTGATGCAGCGGAGTATGATGCAATTTCTCGGAACTCCCAGAACATTTGTTTGCAGACCCGGAATTGAGAAAAATTCCAGGCCTATTTCAATTCCGGCTATTGGACAGTTCCGGGGACTGGGGATTCCACCTAATTGGTAGATTACTGTAGTACAGTACATAGCTAATTAGTTTGTATTAATTCCAATTATTATTTCAGGGGCATGGATATCCAGTGCGTAGAGTGAAGTTTTCTCCTTTCAATGAGACTCAGTTGGCATCTGTATCTTATGATTTCACAACAAGGTATAGTGTACTTATAGACTTGATTAAATTATATTTCAGTATAAATTGGTCATGAGTGCTTTATGTTTGCGAGGTATTCTCTCATTTTTAAAAATTCTATATTTGCATCTTTGTGGTCCTAATTTACATGGAATATTATTTGGCCAAACGTTTGAGAATCTGGACTCTAAGGTGATGTCCACCATACTTACCACTGATCATGCATGGTATGTAAAACATTACAGCAACATTAACAGGTCTGGTACCATAGTGATGATATATTTGACCTACAATTACTTTTGAGTATGGTATCAGCCATGAACCACTATCTCAATTTCCATATAGATTTCACTGTCTAGATTGCCACAGATATTCGGTCTAAGAATATATACAGTCATTTATACTAAAGGACTTATCAGGACACATTGCTGTGATATAACATGGTCTTATTTATACAAGTGAACCTCAATACACGATGAAGTTAGATTCCTGAAAAACCAACGTTAAAGCTGCCTCCCAAAAGCTGGGAATGCTGTACAGATGCTGTAGCTACTTCATTCTTGAGCAGTTGCTTCAAGTTTATAAATCATTCATTCATCCTGACTTGGACTACTGCTCTCATATCTGGGGTGGCTCTTCTTCTGTCCAACTGTTAGATAGGGTGGAATCAAAGGCATTTTGCCTTATTAGCTCTCTTCCTTTAGTTGATAATCTCTCTTTGCCGCAATGTTGCTTCACTCTCTCTTTTACAGATACTTTAATGGGCAATGTTCGATGGATTTGGCATCCTGTGTACCGCCGGCAAGGCCGTGGGCTCATAACACTCGTCTTGCCTGCGGTGCCCACCGTTTCTTTATGGATGTCGGTCACACTAGAATAACCCATTATAGTACAGCCAAATTGTGGAATGCTGTGCCTTCTTCTGTGTTTCTACACTTATATGATCTGTCTCACTTCAAAAAGATGGTTTTCCAGCATCTTTGTGGTGTATAGATTAATATAATCTTTTTCTTTTTTATTTTTAATTTCTTTTTACTCTTATCTTTTCGCCCCCAAGGCCCTGTTGTGGGTTGATGACCTATGCCAGGTGGGCTATTCCCCTTAAAAAAAAAAAAAAATTGTAGATAGGGAGCATTATAACTTGAAGTTCAATGGGATGCATTCTCAGCCAAATCCCCAAACATACATGTATTACCGACAAAAATATCCCGACTTATAAATTCAATAGAAAACAATTAAACAACACTCACCACATCATGAAGAATAAGCTTGGTCATCATCACATGTCCTTTTCGAGGCTAAGGAGACTCTTGTAGGTGGTGTGGAAACGTCACTCTGACTCCCACACAGCCTGTGGGGAGTCTCATGTTGCTTCACAATGTTAAGCTTCACCTCAGAGATGTGGTTGTCTTGACCTTCCCAGACATTTTCAATGTTACTCTGCTTACTTCATAGTCACAGAAAAAGAGCAAAAGCAATTATCACAAAAACAGAGTGAATGATGATAATGTAAAAACAATGATAGCAGCTGATACTGCTCACATCATTTCACAACAGCAAAGACAAAGCACTTTAGTCACAAAAAAAAAAAAAATCACTTCACTCACCATAACACAGTTCAATCTAAATGTCAGTGCTGTCCTCTTACTATTAAAAAAAGAAGAAAAAAGAATGGATAAGTACAATGTACAGTACAATGAAAGACAACAGTCATGTCGTGAAATTTGGTGAAAACATATGCCGAAGGGCTAAACTTTTGGCGCGCTCTGCCTTGTGGTAGGGGCTCTCATAATATTTCACGAGTTATATTTAATCTTCGGACAAAACCGCGACACGACTTTTGTCTTTGATTGTACATACAGCCAACGATGCTGAACGATAATTGTGGAGCTACATGATGGTGGGGAGATGCGGCTGGCAAAGAACCAAGCTCAGGACTGTAGTGCACGGGTTGGCTACTTGGCAGCGCAGGGGTAGATATTACTGCAGCTGACAGCCAGAGATGCATTACCTATCTTTTTCTTTTATCCTCTTCACCACTGATCGGCTCCTTAGCTGCTTGGGCGATCGGTCACTTCTCTGTTATGCACTGTTGGCAAGCACTGGGCATGCATCGGCTCCCTATGGTGGTGCATACGGTTAAATATTGATTCCTTATAAAATGTCAGTGGCTTGATGAAAAAAATAATAATTTGCATTGCTGGAATCCTTGCAAGACAGCAATTAATTTGAGTACATACAACCCATAGTTTGCAAAAAAATAAAATAAATAAAATGAAAATAAATAAAAAATTGCTTAAGCAAATTTTTTTTATTGTACATAGCGAGATTGTCTTAATTCATGACCATCATAAAAGTGGAATATCGCTGAACGAGACATCATTTATCGAGGTTTACCTGTACTGTACTTATATGTATATAAGAAGCTATTTGCTGCATATATTGTGAGCCAAAATGTTTTTCACATGATAGCATTTACACTAATCTTGTACATTTCAGACTTTGGGACCACTCAGTACCTTCTCCATGCTTAGAAGTAATGGAGAGTCATACTGAATTTGTTTATGGCTTGGACTTTTCAAACCATCAAGAGAGTGTAATGGCAGATTGTGCATGGGATCAAACCATTGGAATATACAATATGAACAACCGGACTCTTCCTCTAAATCAACCCTTATAATTATTCTGAATATTTAGGCAGATTAAAACTGGGATGACATAGATTGCAAAGTTGGGAATGCTGTACAGATGCCGTAGCTACTTCACTCCTGAGCAGTTGCTCCAAGTATATAAGGGATTCATTCGTCCTAACTTGGAGTCCTGCTCTCATATCTGGGTTGGATCTTCTTCTGTCCAACTATTAGATAGGGTGGAATCAAAGGCATTTCGTCTTATTAACTTTCCTCCTTTAGTCGACAATCTCTCTTCTCTTTCTCTTCATCGCAACGTTGCTTCACTCTCTCTCTTTTACAGGTACTTTAACAGGCAATGTTCAGTGGATTTGGCATCCTGTGTACCGCCGGCAAGGCCGTGGGCTCGTAACACACGTCTTGCCTGCGGTGCCCACCGTTTCTCTGTGGATGTCGGTCACACGAGAATAACCCTTTATAGTACCTCCTTCTTTCCTCAAACAGCCAAACTGTGGAATGCTCTGCCTTCTTCTGTGTTTCCATACTTATACAATCTGTCTCACTTTAAAAAGCTGGTTTTCCGGCATCTTCGTGGTGTAGATTAACTCTGTACTGTATAACCTTTTTCTTCTTTATTTTAAATTTCATTCTGTTCTTTCCCCCCAGGCCCCGTTGGGTCGCTTGACCTGTGCCCGGTGGGCTAATTCCCATAAAAAAAAAAAATAAATAAATAAATAAATAAAAAATCTCTAATGCTAAGAACTGTTCAAGGTAGGCATTTATTCATATACTATTTATAAACTCAATTGTGTTAGGGATTTACATGAAATAAAATGTACTATACTGTACAGTACCTGATTTATGAAGTTTTGTGCCTTTTTTATCCTCACCACACACACATGCACCCACTTACACATATCCATCACCTACACACACACACACCCACCTACACCACACACACACCCTCCTACACCACACACACACACACATACCACACACACACACACACACACACACACACACACACATATCACCCACACCACACACACACACATATCCACCTACCACACACACACACACACATCCACCACCACACCACACACACACATATACACACACACCACACCACACACACACACACACACACATACCCACACCACACACACACACACACACACCACCCACACCACACACACACACATATCCACCTACACCACACACACACACACATATCCACCTACACCACACACACACACATATCCACCTACACCACACACACACACATATCCACCTACACCACACACTACTGTTGTTACTACTATGCTATCACTCGGAATTGAGTATGATGATCTTCCAGGTGTGATACAATGATATAGGTTTTTCAGGGTGTCACCTTCGTTGGTGAACTCTGAGGTAACTCGAGTGGCCGATATGGGACCAGCAGAGCCGTTCACAGATGTTGCACATTTGGAGGGCAACATTTAGTGCAGGAGGGGCGGCGGCAGCAGCTTTCCCACGCTGGCGCCTGTCTGCCTTGGTTTGCAGTCGGGCTAACTCGGAAGTATTGATACCTTCTATACACACAAACACACCCACACACACACACATCCACCACTTACACAACACATATCCACCTACACCACAAACACATATCCACCTATACCACAAACATATCCACCTACACCACAAACATACCCACCTACACCGCACACACCCATCTACCTACATCACAAACACACCTACCTACACCAAAAAAATACCCACCCACTCTACAAACATATCCACCTATACCATACACACCCATCTACACCACACACCCACTTCCACCACAAATACCCACCCACCTACACCACACACCCACTTACACCACAAACACCCACCCATCTACACCACAAACACATCTTTACATCGTTTTAGACATTATAATGATTACAGTATTTACAGAATTAGTTTGATTGTTTCTTATCTTATAATCTAATGTCTTAAAGTAAAGGAAATCTACAAATTCACACAATATTAATGTGTCTCCTAAAACTAATTTGACTTGCTGGAACTGCCCTATTATATATGAACTGACAGGCTGAGGGTAGCAGGTGGAGATGACGTTGATTTCGCTTGTGCCGGCAACTTGATGGCCCAGTGACTTATGACTGTGTGGAACTGTCCAACCATTACATTAACAACATAAATGTGTCAACCCTCTTGTGACTGGAAGCAGGTTGACCCTAACTTTACTAGCTGTCACATCTCAGAGGAGGGGACTGCTGTTGACCTGACTTGACAAGTGTTGCTAAAGCTGCAGTCATACTAGAGCTTGTACCCAGAATAAACCCACCATAGCATTGATTTTTTAATGAACTCCTCAAGATGTCTCTACAGCAATAACTCATTTGTTGTCAAAAGTGGCACGATACGGAGCATCTGAAAATCCATGGTTGAAATTTGCTATAGAGTATTATATTAATACTGTACAAATTACACCGTTCTTATTTTCTCTTATTAATGTTAAAATGTATAAAAAATAGAGAAAGTGTATTTCAATAACAAACCATGAGCAAAACTGTCATAGTAAATAAAAAATAATAAGAATACAGCATGACGGGAATTTCATTTGACTCTAGAGTACTTGCATCACTTTTGTAAACAAACATCGCTTTGACGCTACAAACGCACACAAAATTTCTGTGATGGCTACTGCTACCCACAATCGTTTCTTTTTGTCTTGGTCTTCTTTAACAGGACCACACATCTCACGAAAGCAGTTAATGCTGCCAAAGAAACACACAATGAAGCCATCCTGCTCTCCAAATGAGCTCAAACTAGCCCTGAGAGCTGGGCACCTCGCCGATGGTTCCTTTCACCAGTGTGAGGATCGTAAGGTTGACTTATTGCCTGTAGATGAAGTGCTATAGTGGATTTATTGAACGGAAAAATTTAGTGAGACCATAGCTTAGCACGCAAGAAGGTTGACCCTAGCTGACCTCACTTTAGGATTAAATTTAAAACAAACACATCAGACCCAGACATGTTGTAATCATAATCAGGAATCAAACCTTTGGAATCGATTCCACATTTTTGAGGAATTGTAATTGATTCCATTGTGTTGGGAAACCAAGGAATCACAATTGATTTCAAGGCAAAAGGAATCATACTCATATTTACATTCCAAGATTACGATATATCAAATTACATTGTGTAGAACAAAGGTGAAGGAGGCGGGGCCTCACCCCGTTGTTTAAGTTACATTATTGGTTAACAATGTGAAGAGTGGGTGTCTGGTTCAATGACAACTGTCGGATCAGTAGGACCCATGCCACTGATAAATCATTCTCACTCAACAGCAAGACTGGGTGAAACACATCATGTAACAAAAATCTGTCAATGTATTCACAATGTTTAGAATTTATATAAATAGTACCCATACTGTTTAATACATGGATGAAATAAGAGCTTATAAAAAAATTCATGACACAGATTTAGTCATAAACAGCAACATATGAGGTGTGATCCAAAATTTCCCAGACTAGCTTCATACAACCTTTCTCTTAGCAGATATCGAAATGAATCATTAGCAATTACTCACCTTGGTTATAAGTTCTTTACTACTTCGATTTGGTGAGAATCGGTCAGCCAACCGGCAGTAGTGCAGCCTTGTGCGAGTGTGTGTAACCGGCCCATCTGCTACGCCAAGTCAGTCCTCATTCAACCCCAAACATGGAGGGAAGTATTGAGCAATGCTGCACCATCAGATTTTGCTTCAGACTAGGAAAAAATGGTGCAGAAAACCATGATATGACCAAGGAAGCATACAAAGTTGATGCAATGCCCAGGGCTCAAGTTTTCTGGTGGCACAAGCACTTCAGAGAAGGGTTCACCTCCTTTGAAAATGAGCATCATTCTGGGCTGCCTTCCAATGAGAGAAATGATGAAAATGTCCAGAAAAATTACCAGCTTATTCAAGAGATTCATAGGGTGATCATCCGTGAGATTGCCGAGTGATTGGATCTCATAAGAAAATTTTAACTGAATTCTGACTGACAACTGGCAATTGGCTGCTTCACCAGGACAACGCACCTGTGCACACTGCCCTCTCTGTAAATGATTTTCTGGCGAAGCACAGCATTAGCCAGTGATTCCTCACCTGCTGTGCTCTTGATCTGGGGAAGAAGTTCATGGACAGAATGGAGATCCAGGACACATAGCAGAAGGTGCTCTCGAGTCTCACCAACAAGGACTTCCAGATCTGTTTCTAGAAGTGGGAGGAGCAGATTCAGCACTGCATTGAGACCTCTGGAGAATGCTTTGAGGGTGACTAAAGTTTCACTGTAATTTCTTGA
Source organism: Homarus americanus (assembly GCF_018991925.1). Lineage (NCBI taxonomy): Eukaryota > Metazoa > Arthropoda > Malacostraca > Decapoda > Nephropidae > Homarus > Homarus americanus. The sequence continues at coordinate 5,098,589 of NW_024723833.1, read as the reverse complement.
AAATTAAAGACTTTATGAAGCCAGTCCGGAACTTTTGGATCACACCTCGCATGTAAAATTTGCTGACAACACTAAAATAAGGTGTGAAATATAATCTGACGAGGACAACTAAAAATTAAAGGAAGATTTATACAAACTTTTTTCATTGTCTGAAAAATGGCAGATGAAATTTAATGTAGAAAAATGTAAAGTATTTAGCCAAGGAGATGTAAATTGGGAAACCAGATATCAGACGAACAACGTTGACGCAGAGAAATCTGACTGTGAGATAGATTTAGGGGTAATGATAAGTAGGAACCATAAAACAGCAATGTGTATGTGCTTGAAACAAGGCTAACAAGCTACTTGGGTTCATACAAAAGAGTGTAAGCTACAAGACCAGCTAGGTTATCTTTAAACCTTATTTTACATATGTGAGGCCTCACTTGGATTATGCTGTTCAGTTTTGGCCACTATACTACTGAATGGATGTCAAATCCCGATAAAGTATTCAGAGGAGGATGACAAGGCTAATCCTGTGCCTTAGGAATCTTGAGTAGGGAGACAGATAAAAGCATCTGAATTTGCACTCCCTCCAGAGACGTAGAGTGAGGGACAATATAATCGAGGTGCATACATGGAAGTTAACAAAGGTGACACAACAAAGGTACTTAAGTATCTAACTAGGAGCAAACATATTGCAATGGATTTAAATTAAACAAATTTAGATTTAGGCGTGAGATAGGTAAACAATGGTTTGGAAATATAGTAGTGGATGAGTGAAACAAGTTACCAAACACCACGCTGGGAAGCTTCAAATATAGTTTGGACAGGTATACGAGAGATATGGGTTGGGTGTAAACGGGGCTGCCTAGTATGGGTCAATAGGCTCAAAGCAGTTTCCACCATTCTTATTTTCTTAAACCTACGGTACACTATGTAAAATGTATTATTGCATCGAATAAAAAAATTAAAAAATTTTGACAGGCAGAAATTCTAGAAAATGATTGATTGTTTAAATGTGTGGTATGATTTTGTATGAATAAAATCTTCAAGTAGGTACCATTTTTTTTTCTCATATTGTTATGAGTTACTGAATTCAATAATTTTGTTAATATTTAATATTCACTATTATATAACATTAAACACCTTTCACCATAATTATTATGCACTATTTTTTTTACCTAATTTGGAATTGTAGGAATCATGATTACAGTTTTTAATAAACAGTAGAACCTCGATAAATTGGACTAATTGCGGCAGACCCCAGTCTGAAAGATGCGAAGTCCAAAAAATGCGAATACAGTGATATCTCTGTCAGCCCGAGCAATTGGTGCAGAGCTCTTCAGGGAATGAGAGATTTCCGGGTAATGTGACGGCTCTCTCAAATCCAGAAAAAACCCTCATCCCCGGAATTTTCCGGTTAACGGAAAAATGTTCTCGGAAGTTCCAGAAACTGCCTATTACATCATCTCTCAAACCCAGAAAAACATCACCATCCCCGGAATTTTCCGGAAAATTCCGGCTTTGGGAATGACTTTCCGAGAAAAAGTTAAATTCCGGCTATCGGAGAGTTCCGGGTTTGAGGGATTCTGGTTAACGGAGATGTTACTGTATATGGGGGGTGAGGGGGTTGGAGATGACACTACTTATCTGAACTGTTTAAAGAAAATCAGCTAATGTTATGTTATTCCTGCACTTTAACAACTAAGGTCTTTAAGTGCATAACAAGGTTATTAAAAGAATATTATATTAATAAAAAAATATGAAACAACTCTCTGGGTTGAAAATCAGATACAGGTGCTCCTCTACTTAAGAACGTTCAACATACAAACTTTCAGAGATACAAACATAATCACTGAGGGGGTTACCTGCCAGAACAGGTGTTTAATGTGGATGAGACTGGATTATTTTGACAAAAATTCCAGATAGAACAAACATTACCTAAGAGGAGAAGAGTGAGCCAGGTTTTAAGGCTGTATTAAAGGGTGTAGCTGTACTAAATATCCATAAGCTTTTAATTTTTTACAATATGTTTGGTATCTACAAGAGTAAAGTTGGTCTTACAAACAATTGGACTTACAAACAAGCCTCAGGAACGTAACTCGTTCATAAGTTGAGGAGCACCTGTATACTGCAGAAGTCTGGTTGTCAACAACTGTTGTCACCGAGATGATTGTTATTTACTATAAAGTGTTATATGTAAGAAACCACAGAATTTTTCTTATAAATAAAGAAAAAACTATATTGTACAGCACTATAAAGATAAAAATAAGAACAAATAAGTGTAGGGGTATATTGTATGTGGAAGACGAGTGTTTATTTGGGAGCAGCTGGTGAGGGGAGGGTGGGTGGCTCCCTTCCCCTCTCCTCCAGGTTCCCTTAACACTTCTTTATGCAATTTCACCATAATTCTCATATAATATAGGTTCATTTGGTGTCAGGTTGATCAAATATTATTCTAAAAGAATCAGCTTTCCTGAAAAAAAGAATCTCACTAAACACCAGGAGTCATTTGTTTACAAAGGGGTAAACAGCGGATTGGCTTACCACAATGTCTGTCTTCAAACTTAATGAATTAGTACAGTACAGTCGTGTATTTATCATCACTTAATAAGTAATATTGTAGTGTACAGTATTATGCATCTGCATATACCCTGGTTTATTCATTAATCATTTGTCTAAGTCTACAAGTAGCCAAACTGAGTCATCATATAACACCCAAAGGTGGTAAATAACGTTGTTAGGAAGGTATCTTCATATCGAATACTATACAGTGTGTTATAGTGACCACTATTGTAAGCTGGTCTACTGTAGGCTCTCACATGAACACATCTTGAGTAAATAATCTTCTGATACAGCTTATCCTTTTATTTTCAAGTCATATTACAAATTACATACAGTCTTGTATTTTTCTCTGTTACTGAAGATGTTATATTAATCATGATGAACCATAACCGATAAGAGGCTAATCATATGAGAATATAATATTGAATCAATCAATAAATAAACCTGACGAGTGCAGTAACACCTGATCAGCCCCAGCCTGCTTACATACACGAGTGTCTTAGTTCTCAGAAGGCCTATAGCAAATCTGATGAGACTACTGTACAGTATTAAGTAAGTGTTGTTCATTTCAAAAGATTATTTTTATTAATCTTCCCCATTTCTTAAAACTTAGATTTTTTTTTTAGCATTTCTGGTGACCAGAGCATCTCAGGGCCAGAAAAAAGTGAATTCTGATATATTGAAGTCTGATTTATTTAGGTTTTACTGTACAGGTAATCATAATCGATTACCTAATCTTTGGAAATACCCTGTAATCATAATCGTGGACTTAAAAGATAACTGTACCTTGCATTTGTAATCGATTCTATTTGTGGAGGAATTGTAACATGTCTCATCAGACATGTCTCCCAGAATTATTTTTAATCAGTAAAACTGAAACATTGTATAAATTAAACTGTAAAAAAATGTTCTCCCAAATTCAAGAGGTTTTTAATGTTTCTTCTGAATTACCGTACAGGTATTCCTCGAGATATGAATGGGTTAGGTAAAAAATAAATAAAATAAAAAATAAATTAATTTGGTGAATTTTCATATCACAAATAGAAATACACGGGAAAAAAGGGGTTCAGTTCCCCAATGACAAAACTATCCCAATATCATACCTACAAAACAAGAAATTGGTTTACAAACGAGAACAAAACCTATCTACGTAACTAATGATAAATAGTACACAAAACTCTAATTTACTACCCAACACAAGAAATTACTCCCTAAAACATGAAAAAAGTAATTCAATACTGTACTGTTTAACTTTGGTACATTACCTTATGGGAGTGCATTCTGGGTTCACCACCACAAGGGGGTGAGCAGGGGTGGGCTGAGTAAGGGCCTCACTCAGCAAGATAAGGAGGTTTTTCATTTCATCACTGCTTTCTGCCAAAGACACTACAGTCACACCAGAGGTGGAAGGAGTGAATGAAAATTGTGGCCACAGTAGAAGCAGACAGACCAGGAGCTTTCCAAATCTTGGTTGGGCTATCACCACATTCTTGATGCTTAATTACCTACAGCTTTGTCTCAAGAGTCACAGCCTTTTGTGGTTTCTTCAGTGTTTTATGGGTAGCCAAAGATCCAGCAAAAACTTGGATGCCATAACTACAGGTAAAATGAAAGGATGGCACGAATACACACAGATAAAGAGAGATCACTTCACACACACAACAAATGGCAAATGGCAAAAGGAAAGAATTGCGCTTGTGGTAGATTTGGGAGGGGTGGGGGGTATGGTCAGTGAGCGAGAATATGTCTTGTGCATCTCTCCTCAAGATGATCACGTCAGCTGACTCACGGCGCGCGGAATTTGAATTTTCCCTTAACTCAAATACATATAAGAGAGGGAAGCTTTAATTTTTCGAAATAGTAGTGTTAATTTAGCTAATTTGTATAAGAGAACATTCGCACCTCAAATGTCCATATCTCGCAGGATACCTGTACACGAATTGTTGGGGGTATCTCCCTCAGGTCTATGCCCTTGGCCACATTCCTAACTGTGCATGGGGATGAGTCACAGATACACCACATTTCTTGACCAAAAGGCTGAATTTGATATTGGATAAGTGGTTATCTTACCAACAGAAGGGCTGCTGCAATGTTTCAAGGTTACAAAAGTGAAGTCAAAGATATGCAACTTGGCATCCCTCAAGGTGGCACACTTAGTTCCACCTTGATCAATGTACTCATGAATGCACTATTAAAGTCAATCCCAGACAGCCCCAGCAATATTACTATTAGCTATGACAGATGACAATGTGAAATGAAAACCAACCTGAACCATGTATAGGCATCCTGTGAGTCTTGGCCTGATCATCTCCACTGAGAAAACTAAAGTACTCAACAGACAAGCTATTAAATGCAAATTCAGACAATCTTTTAAATGAAGGTACTGTTACAAACACAGGTAATCTTTTAAATATCTCGCATCTCTATCCCCTGTATCTCATCTACCATACAACAGCTAACCTATTAATGTACTGACAGATTAAAACCCCTTTGGGTGCAGCCACACTAGCTTCCATTTTGTCTGAAACATGTGATTGAGAAGAAGAAATGAAGGTTCAATTCTTCTTATCGCTCACAAGTTTCAGACAAAATGCATGCTAGTGTGGCCACACTCTTAGATGTGTAGCAGGGTATAACCCACACTATGGTACTGATATATGAATTGTTAAAGCAATGTATCAAGGATCTCTGATAGATTATCATGCACTAAACCAAGTCCTTCATGATGGGAAAGGCATTGACAACCTTGAAAAAATACAAAATAAAGCTCTTATGGATCCAAACTACTGCTACACATAATTATGAGGATGTTTGGACTAGAAAATCTGTACAAAGCTGAGACTCAAAGGAAGTTGTTGCCACCCTAGTGGACAGTTCCCTTTGACATGACAACACCCACATACCCACCTAAAAGACTGACCACACACAATCTTTATTTCCAACATACCACCAAAGTGATAGCTCTTTAACCCTTTAGGTGCGTAATTAAATTTCGCGCCGGTTCCTGAAAAGTGTCAATTATCCTGCCAAAAATGAATTTCATATAATCACATTTTCTATATGTTTTTCCTAGAGAACTTTTAGTATATTTTCCAAATCTGGAACAAAAATTCACATATGTGTGCAAATTTTAGAGAAAAAATGACATTTATACCCAAAAATGCAGAAAATTGGTATAAATCAATGTCTAGTATATGGCAAATAAATTTAATCAATTTGGTTACTAAACAGCAAATTTAGATATGTATTACATATTCAGATAATATCAAACAAAATAGTACAAAAATAAGCTATATTGCATTCAGGAAATACTCCTATACCTCAATACATAATATGTCCGCATGTCGTCTCATTTGGGGAAGTTTTTTCAAGGCCGTGGGATATCCCCGCTTGTCGCATTTAATTAATATAATATTTTGGGCGGGTTTACCCGCATGCCGCATCCAAAGGGTTAATATGTACAAAACCTACAGACTGAAAATAACATCACACAGGCCAACTACACTGATGGCTTTCTAAACACTGTCTGCGGGAAGGCTGGAGGTGCTGTCATTGTGAATCAGCCTAACAGTAATACAATAAAGAAAGAAGCTAGAATTAATAATTGGGCACCCACTGTACACTGAACTGTTCTTGACAATCATTTTGCATCTACTCAATAGCTTGCTGATGGTTATGTGTTCACTTTTGCTGACTTGTTCTCCATGAGTCAAGGTGAAAACAATGTGCTTTAAAGAAAATGTGTGCTCCTGTGATTATGCAGGATAAATATAAATAGTATTTGTATAGCAATAGTTACAATTTAAGGAATCAAGGAAGTAAATTATGATGAAGTCTGAACCTTGCACAGAAGAGGTGGAATGACAATGACTGGCTGTTGTTTCAACAGAGACTGAAAGGAGGCAACATAATGGACAAAATTTCAATTGGAACCCTGAACAAGGAAATAGAGGTTAAAAAGAGAAAGTGTAGTAACAGATTGTCTGATATGAGAGGGAGATAAGGAGGAAGTGGAAGGCATTTTTAATAAAATGTATATAGTGGCTTTAAAGTGTACAGTATAATATTTAATAAAGAAGTATTCTATAAAACTGTCAGGTGCTATCCCAAATGTGAATATTCCATTTATGGATGGATGTAACTGTTCCAAAGGGTAAAAAATTGTTGAGAAGGAAAGTATGAAAAAGCTTAACAAGAGTACTTTTTTATAGTGCTAAGCTATAACATAAAAACTCTCCTAGAACAAAGAATATTTAAATATTAAGCTGGTAACTGTGTTGTAGTGTGAGGACAACCAGTGGGATAAAGACAAGTAACATCAAGGCAGAGTTAACTATGAGGTTCATGATATAAGTACTATAGTAGTCCTTTGTTGTTGGTACATCGCTCTCAGTGTTAGGGTGAGTCCAAGGTTGAAGGATTTCTCGCCAGCAAGTCCCTCCTGCACACCAACGGTCCTGCATGCCTTCCCAAAACCTTAAAAAAAGAAAGAAAAAAAACATGGCTGGTGTCTGCCAAATATTAAACGGTAACATGTATTATGAAACTTAAGAAATGTATTATATACAAGACCGACCATAAATTAAAGATTGTGGTACAAAATACTATTCAATGGCCTGCATGGAAGCACCACACCTAAAGATAGCATCAAAAAGGCAATACAGTAACTAACTTCTTGGGTGAGGAGTAACCATAATGGATGTAGTGTAAACAACACAGAACATGAGATAATGAACATGTGATGATGAATGTGTTCCTCATTAATTGAATACACCTAATAGGCTGACTGAAACTAAAATAACATTCAAATAGAAATGTGTCTACTAATGTAGATTTTCACACGACACTGCTAATTGTGATGTGAAGATGTGAACACAACTCTTACAAAACACTTCAATTGAAAGTACTGCACTTTCTCTAGTGATGATAAATATTTACAGAAAATTTCTTCGAACTGTACTGACACAAAAGTTATGTTCAGGACAGGATTCTGATCCCTGACCTTGAGCAGTGACATAATCCCATCCAATGTGGCTGGTGTGAAATTGGAGTGTACCTTAGTTGGCACTTCTGACATATTATGGGTTACTGTTCAGGATATGTCAGGGCCACAATCAACTGCCAGAGGTGACATGTACACATTGAATGGGTTAACATTTGAAATTTGGTATTCTGTACTTTGTTCAGTGACAATACATATTCATGTTCAGTTTATTCAGTGACAATACATGTTCATGTTAAGTTTTTAAATCTGACCTTCAGCAGGGACCTCGACATTCATTGAACCACACAACCAAACATGCACATCTGTACATCGTGACTAGACTGTCTTCCAAGCCTAAAGGGAATCAGACTGAAACTGAATAATATGAAAAAAGAAAAGAAAAGAAAAAAAATGCTAACCTTGAAAGTGTTGATGGTACTCGATGATTCATGAATGTAACACTAGTGGTCAGAGACACTGATCCTCCACTAAAACTGGAGCTAAACTGAATTTCTCGATAGTTGAATCTGCAAAAAAGTTTTAAGTGGGAATAAAGATTCAGAAAGCTTCCCATACATGCCACATATATTTTTCTAATTTTTTACACAGTACAAGTAATACTGTACTACAGGGTATTTTACAGAAACTCAAATTTTATGGAAACCTGAAGTAAAAATCATCACTGAAGATACAGACAAGAATTGATCACATTGCCCAGCACAGTATACGATGATCCTGTTCATTGGTGCAATTTTTTCTTTTACTTTTTTTCTATTGGGCATCCCCCTAGTACATCCTTGTGTAAGGTGAAGCGCAGAAGCATTTACAGCGCCCAACAGGGAAGCATGCTAAGTTCATGCTTGCCTTTATGTCTCATGAGTTAAGGGCATAGAAGCCTGAAGAGTCAATGGTTTATGTCTAAGTAAGTTATTGGAAGTTCCAACAACTTGTCCCTGAACACGAATTCGCAACTTTCGACTTACAGCAGGTACCTACTTTGCTGCTAGGTGAACAGGGACGAAGGGGACTAGGAAGAGTGTCCAAACAACTTCCTCTGGCCCGGGAATTGAACCCGTGACATCTTGCTTGCAAGGCAAGAACGGTACAACTCTACCACCAGCTTCCTCAACATTGGTGCAATAGTGGTGTGCAGTATATTGGTTTTTTTCATCAATGGCAATACTGTATGTTCAATCTGGCACATGACCCCTTCAATGAAATGCGCTGGAGGGAATATTAGGGTGTCTACGGTACCTTTACACAATCTCCAGTATGGCTGTACGCTACAAAGCGGCTACATGTCTAAGATGAACAAAACTTTCCAGTTACCAATAGTGTACAGATTTATATCTAAATGTCTTAATACTGTACAGTACTGTATCTGGTGGATTTGTTTTGAATAAAAATTAATTCTACAACATAGATTGTTAGCAGTGCTGGATTACCCAGTAGGCACAGTAGATGTGTGCCTAGGGGTCCAGTAAATTTAACTGTTACAGTATATGTTCAGCATTACTGAAAGCAAAAAGAATAGATAAATAAATAATAAAAATGCTTAAAAAAATCAGATACAGTGGGGTATGCTATAACGAACGGATCCTACTACGAATATTCCTATAACGAACGGTTTTACCTATAAAATTGAGAATGCTATAATGAACGAAACTCCTACAACGAACATTATTAAAAAAAAAATTTTTTTTTTTTACTAATTTATTGTTTTTTTATTACAAGTATTAATGATATTCTTTATTTCAGGGGTTTAGATGCATATTTATGCACTTTTTTTACAATTTTTACAATTTTATATTATATTTTTCAGTGTTAAGTGGTTGTATTTGGGGGCCTGGAACGGATTAATCCTATAACGAATGAATGCTATAACGAACAAGGTTCTAGAACCAATTAGATTCGTTATTGCATACCCCACTGTAGACATGTCTAAAAATTGATTGGGAATTTAATAACATATGACACATCACAGAATAGGAAAAACAAAACTCACCTGACATAGGTACCTATGACTTGGTACACAGGAAAGTTGTTTCTGGTGACATCAATAATATCTTGATAAAGAATTTCATATGACATAGAAAATGGAACTTGACAATCAGCACTGTTAAGAAGATTCATGTTTTCAGGGGTGTCCCTGAAACATAAAATATCCATTATATATCTCAAATTACAAAACAGTAAATAAGTCTGTCATGACTGTATAATGCAGAAGAAAAATCTTCTCAACTTATCCTTTACATGTTAATTATATATAATTGAAACAAAGCATATAAAGATACCCATAAATGAGGAAGATACAGATGATTATTACAGATAATGTTTCTAAGTACTTGTACAGTATTGGAGGTAAAGAATGAGGCAAGTACAGCTGTTGAGAAAGTGGAATGAAGTGAAACCTGCTCTATTCCAAACTGTAAAATATACAGTCAACCCTCGCTTTACGCGGTCCCACATTCCGCGTTTCCACGTTTACGCGTACCCTGCCGAAACAGGAATGCTCACATTCCGCGGTGCGTGTACCCCTTTACGCGGAGAGCGACTGGCGAGCCGCGCCATTTTTGGATCCAAACCTCCCGCCATCCGCCATGTTGTGTGAGCGGCGCGAGCATGGTGCGCACAAGGTCGCCCAGTCATCAAAACATTACCGAGTTCTTCACCCACCACCCACCACAGCCTGCCCAAGTCAGTGATAGTGATAATTATAGTGAGGATATGGACTTATATGGACTTTGAGGGGTTTGACAAAGAGGCCCTGCAAGCCTCTGTGGTGGATAGTGATACAATTGATACAGGTGAGGGTCAATAATCTGCCCTCTGCCTCGGAACCAACCGCCCATCCCCGTGTGCCCAGCCATCTTTTCAACTAATGTAAGTGTTAAAAAACCTAATATTATTGATATTTCTCTTAATTATTAATTGTGTGTGCATACCATCATAAAGTTAAGATAAAATGTTTACTACAACATAGTTGTGTGTTGTCAAAAAGTGGAGTTTGGGGGTCGGCCCGGTCTCTATTTCAATTAATCCCATATGTTATGTTGTTCACTTTACGCGTTTCTCACTTTCTGCGGTACCCTGTGGGTTGAATTAACCGCGTAAATTGAGGGTTGACTGTACTCTGATTTAAAGGCGAGTAACTTGTATGGATAAACAGGAACTAGGAGTACTAGTGAAATAATGCAAAAACAGAAACACCGAATAAAATTCGACTTACAAAATTGTGGGCAAAAAATCACTTTCTTCTGTTATGTTTGGCCACCCAAGTTTACTGACAACATCAGATCGAATCAGTGAGTAGAAAAGAGAGAGTATCTTCTCCCTGAAAAGCAAAATATATTCATATAAAAATTAGTAGTAGATTGATCCTTAAAACCCTGTTTATAATCAGTGATGAACATATTAGTGTGTTAAAGGCACCAAACTTCCATTACAGTTCAGTAGACCATTGCCATTCGTGAGTTTGCCATTTGCGATTTTGACAATTTGCGGAAAGCAGATGGTGGCTAGCTTGCATTTTCTTTCCCGCAGCACGAGTCACCCCACGCAGCATCTCGTGTTGTGCTCTCAAACTTTTAGTATTTGTGTGTGAAATGGCCCCTAAAAGACTGCCTAGTGTTAGTGCTAGTGATGCTAGTGGAGCGAAATGTAAAAGGCAGAAGTCAGTGATGGCCTTGACAAAGAAAGTTTTATTATTAGATAAGTTAAAAGAGGGAAAGAGTGCTGCCATGGCTGGTCAGTTGTTTGGTATAGGTATACAGTAGTGCACTAAGGTAGTATAAGTTGCTATTCGCCATTTTGCCAATTCGCGCCATTTCTTGGAACCTATCCCTCGCGAATGGCAAGGATCTACTGTATTCAAATTCAAAAGTAACAAACCTTAAGTCATCACAACTGTAAATATCCCTCCAAGAATAAAGACATGCAGATATCATATCGACTCCAAAGGTAATTACTTCTATCAGAGATTCTTTGCATTCTCCATTTTTATCTGTAATTGAGGAGAAACTGAGTTACAAGGAATACATCATTTACTCTTGTTTTTCTTTTAAATTACTTCTATTACTATTTTTCTCATTTGTCTTTAAATATTTATTACACATTCAAATCTAAAATGGTACATACCTGCAGAGAAAATACTATAATTATAAAGATTGCTTAGTCTTATAAAAAAGTGACAAATCTATCATAGGTCTTAGAAATAATACCTGCTACCAATCCCATTACAGGGCACTTGAACTTTACCCATAAGAGCTTGAGCCTCAAAGACACAGTATATGCCTGCTTTTGTGGAAGAGGGAAAGAATTCAGGAAAGGATTCTTTGCAACCTAGATATATCTTCATTCCAACATGAGGAACCCATACACATTACCTGAAGTGGCTGACCTAAATGAAGTACAGAATGCACCTCCAATAAATTAGGATACTGGTACACAAGACGAAGTCTGAAGGCATTTCTCATTAATATTCATCCACAACTTTCTTCCCCCACATGAATTGTCATCCACACAACCAGAGCCGTCCCAAGGGTATGGCAACCGGTGCGACCGCCCCGGAGCCCCGTGGCCCTTACCCCACCCAACTCCAGAATTAGTGACTGCGTTAAGCTGACCTCACCTTACCACCCAGATTCAGGAGACCACCTGAAGGATTAGTGACCAGCACAGTTAGGCAATTCTGCTGACATGAGGTCAAAGGTAAGATTAAGACACCCCATCTTACCACCCAGACTGAGAACAATGTCATTCTTTACTGTGCTCTGTCGAAGAGGAGTGAGGACGTTGACAGTGGTCACCTGTTAGTGTTGTCGAAACTCCAGTTGTCTGTGATTTGTGTTTTGTGAAATTGTTGATATACATTATTTCACTATAGTACACATCTCGCGTTTTTTATTATACCATGGCCAGCAGGGATAGAGACAGATACAGAAAATACATCTCGGGTGCAGAGAAAAGGCAGAAAAAAAGGAAGAGAGAAGAAATCAAAATGTCAATGATAAGTTCCCAAGAAAAATATGTGCTTTCAAAAACACCAGAAACTAGTGCAAAAAGGGACCTGAGCGACTGTGATGGTGATAGTGTGGGTCATATTCAAGTTGAGGAAGAGGAGAGTACCGAAAAAATGCTAAGGCTTTTAAAATGGACAGTTCTACCTATGCTAATGGGCATGATGATAAAGATTTATGTGATCCAGCCAAATGACCACATTTACTGGACACTACGACAATTGATATTTTGGTAGAAAAGGGACCTGTTAAGGTATCTAGTGAAAATTATGTTTCCAAAAAATGGTGAAATTCGACACTTTTCAGAAGACTTTTTCATGCGAAGAATGCCAAATGGGGAAATATATGAAAGATGTTATAACATACCTGTAGTCCATAATACTTGGCACAGTAATAGTATGATTTCATCTCCCCCCAAAACTCCCATGCGGTCATTTTATTCCCTCCAAAAAGGTCGACTCCAATTCACCCACTGTCTCACTGATCAATTCGGCAAATTCACATGGGTAACCTTGGGCGTGCGGCATGGTGATTGGAAGAGGCAGACTCGCCAGTTATGTGGATGTTATGCAATGAAAATATATTTCAAATGAAATTCCGCAAATAGTTGAAACCACAAATAAATAATCCATGAAGAACGAGGGTGCAATGCCCATTATACTAATATCAGTAGTGCCTGTTGCCTTCTCATTAGCTCTCTATGCTTTTGCTGTGAAGTTTACATTATACATATACTTTGTATTTTTGGGTCTTGTGTCATGGCAGGGTACACCAAGGTTAGGTAGTTTGGGTTAGGGTGCTAATATTTCAGCTTATATGGAAAGGTTGCTGAGGAGCACTGTGTCATCTGGTGTTAGGGAGCTTCTTTAGTTATAGAGAGAAAAATAAAAGTGTAATTCCTCCGCCCGACTTGGTTTATTCTTAAGATAAGTAACAAGTTTTCTTCTATAGATGTTTTGTGGGTAAAGTTTTACTTTGGGACAACATGGAAATCTTAGGAATTTTATCTTTGTAATCAATAACTTAGAGCCAAGGGTGCTCAACCCATGGTCTGAAGGCCGCATGTGGCCCTCAGTGAGGTTTAGTACAGTCCTCGAGACTATTAGAAAATTAAATAAAAAATCAATAAATAAAGGCTTTGTTTTATTTCTTAGGAATTAATTTGAAGTTTTCTATTCAATAATAAAGCTTTGTGTATTTGTTCACAATTTGACAATGTTAATGCTTAATGATCATTATTTTTAATGTGTGGATTAATTATTTAATTTTTATACCTTAATCCACATTAAGGTCAATGTGTGACCCTCATTATGCATTTGCCCATCTAATGTGGCCCACTTATGCAATAAGGTTGAGCGCCACTAGTTTAGACAATTCTAAGACACTTTTCTACTGTGACATTTCCCTTGCAAATTACCTAAAATGATCTAAACTTACCTAACCTCCTAACCGAACAGCTCTGTGGCATATACAATATTTTCTCTATTTAACAAACTAATTCGAGCCATCCATTTCCGTCAAATCGAAATTTCCACTAAATCGAACTTTCTGTTACTTTAGCTTGATTTAGCGAACTAGTTCACTAAATCGAGTGATTCCGTTAAATTTCCGCAAAATCGAACTTTCCATTATTCTCACTTGTTTCAATAAATGAATAAAGTTACATATATGAGCCAAAAATAGTTGAAAAACTTTATGTAGACAGAGCTTGGATGGCTAAATTTTAGAATGACCAATAATTTTAATACTGTATAAAAAATGCACAAATATTAAAGAGCACAATTCTCTTGATATTTACTCCAATGGAAACGAATCTAAACATAGAAGAGATTACTGAATTGGCTGAGTACTTCCTCAGCTTATCAGCTGATGTTCAAAACAAATCGTGATTTTCGTAATGATTTCGTTAATCGAATTTTTTTTCGTTAACCGAATTGAAGATCTTATGGAAGGTAATTGTTAACCGAAATTTCGTTAACCGAGGCGTTCGTTAACCGAGGGACCACTGTGTGTGTGTGTGTGTGTGTGTGTATATATATATATATATATATATATATATATATATATATATATATATATATATATATATATATATATATATATATATATATATATATATATATATGCATACACACACACACACACACACACAGTGGTCCCTCGGTTAACGAACACAATTCATTCCACAGAGTCTTTTGTTAACGGAATCCATTGTTTCAATGGGATATTGGGTAATTGGTTCCAGCTCACAGAAAAGTACAAACAAAGTAAAAAAAAAATGCAGTAAAGTACACTTACTTTGAGGTGTGTATGTAGAAGGTTCTTGGTTGATGATGGGAATTAGAAGTGGGGGTGGAGAAGAAGGGAGAAGAGAAGGAAGTGGGGATGGAAGAGAAATCACCTTTCAGGGGACCCATGCTTGATGCAGTAATTTCACCAATAAAATTTTAAGTTCACTAGGTGTAATTCAAGATTATTTTATTTAAATCAACACTGCACTGCACTATATATTATCAATATGTTAACTAAATTTAAGAATGACCAATAATTTTAATGTAAAAATGCAAAAATATTCAAGACACCATCAAAATCGATGTTCACTCCACTGTCAACAAAGCCAAACTGACGCCTGGTGGCTAAGTCAAGCAGCTGATGGGCACACAAAAAAATAATTCCCTGTACAGTACTGCATATATTATCAATATGTTAACTAAATTTTAAAATGACTAATAATTTTAATATAAAAAATGAAAAAATATTAAAGAGCACAACTTTCTTGATATTTACTCCACTGGAAACGAATGTAAACATAGAACAGATTACTGAATTGGCAGACTAGCCCATCAGCTGATGCTCACAACAAAGCTTGTTGTTCGTAAGGATTTCGTTAATCAAAGTTTTGTTCGTTAACCGAATTAAAGATCCTTATGGGAGGTAATTCGTTAACTGAAATTTCGTTAATCGAACTGTTAGTTAACTGAGGGACCTTTGTATATATACAGGTATACTGTACCTGGTTTGACCAATCACGTTAGACCTAGCTTAAGATCAAGTTAGCCAAACTCTTTCTACTCTATGGTCTATGGCACTGGTGGGGGTAACTTGGGAAATACAGAGCAATGCTGCAAAAAAATTAATGTATTTTATACCTTTTAAATCTCACAAACCAAAGAAATTTTGACACTAGTACTTGGATAACAAATATTTAAGATAATAATAATGATAATAATAATAAAAAACGAATGCAGCAAGAGACTAAAGTTGCTAACAATACATTTTGACATAATACAGAAGTTAAATAATTATATAATGTAATACGAAGTGCACAATCAAACAGTAATGTCCAAATTATAAAATAAAATAAGGTAAACACAGTGTCAAAAGCATGAGGCTCTATTTTTAAGGACAATACTGTAATTAAAATTCATGGAGTATTAGCCACGTTTCAAGAATTTCAAAGGTCTTTGAACAGTTATTTCACAACTTAAGGAGTTTTAAAGGAGATTCAATAGAGTATATAAACCACTGGGATACATGAGAGGGAGAAAAGGTTAAAGACAGTAATTACTGGGACACATGAAGACAAAAAATAGCTACCGGGTAGCTACAACAAATGCTGGAACATGAGGAGAAAATCTGGGGAGAAAGAATGAATGAACAAAGCCATTAATACACTGGGAATACTGTACATGAAGGGAAAGATGGGTGTAGGAATGTTCCCGGTGGAGTGATGCTGGTGTGGATTTCAAGGTTGATGAGTTGTACTCCCCACCACAGAGAAATAGGGACAGGAAAGATGTGAAGGAAATACAGTATATCGGGAAAAATGAGAGAGGGAAAATGGGAGTATGAAAATGAGAAAATTATGGTACCATGAGAGGGAAGGAGAGGAAAGAGAGAAGGTAATATACTTGAGCCCCTGAAGGCAAAGAACAATAAGAGGGGAGGGAAGGAAATATATAGTACAGTACAGACTGTATATAGAATAAACCTAGTGATACAGGTACTTAAGGAGTTGATACAGAGTGGGAGAACACACTCTGAAGAATATCAATAAATGACTCAACCACAAGTCTTACCTGGCCTCCAGATATAGAGTCCTGTTGTGTTATTAATAACTACCAGCACAGAGTTGTTGATAATAGTATTGTTATCATCTGATGTAACGCTGTGCCTGAAATTAAGTAAATTAAACAGTTTAATTTAAATCCCATATACAGTACTGTACTGATAAATAAAAAAATAAATATATCATTTACTATAATAACTTTAACTACAATTCAGTGGGTATTTTATTTATTCACATGAATATTAAAATAAACCATTACTATGTGCAATTTATAGGAAGAGAGTAAGCATACGGAAACACTAAATGCAACTTTGAAAAATCAACAGCAAAATCTGCAAACAATAAAATAAAATTTTACATTTGTTGAACACTAGCAGTAATTTGGAGCAAAATGCACTGTGAACTTGGTTATTCTGCCTTCGGGGATGAATTTCACAAACTTGCAAAAATAATGTGATCGATACATTTTCTCATATTCTATAATGCATTCCCACACTGTAAGTGGGTGGTGTTATTTGTCTTATGATCCACATACTACATCCAAATATACAGTGGGACGCATCTTATTTTCTGTTCTCCAACTTCCACCAGCTCTGCCCAATGTTTCATGAATGATCCTTAATGCCTTCTCTGAGGTGATCATTCTCCTAAAAAGTGATAATCTCTCTCCTGCTTACACACATATACAGCAAGTCCCAATTTCACACGATTTCACTATAACCAAATTTGGCAGTATGAGAACACTTCAAATTACATACAGTGGTCCCTCGGTTAACGAGCACAATCCGTTCTAGAAGGTTGCTCGTTAACCGAAAAATTCGTTAACCGAAACCATTGTTTCAATGGGTTTTTGGGTAATTGGTTCCAGCTCACCGAAAATTGCCTAAATTCAACAAAAAAGGTATAAAATTACACTTACTTTGAGGTGTGTATGTAGAAGACTCCTGGATGATGATGGGAATTAGAATGGGGGTGGAGGAGAAGGGAGAAGAGAAGGCATTGGGGTGGAAGAGAAGTCACCCCATGGTGCCAATTCACCCATAAAATTTTAGTTCTCTTGGTATAATTCAAGATTATTTTCTTTAAATCAACACTGCACTGAATTATATATTGTCAATATGTAAAATAAATTTCAAAATGACCAATAATTTGCTTGCAAACACAGAAAAAAAGCGTTTAGTTGAAGTCTCAAACAAGATGTTACCTCCACTGAAAAGACACAAAGACTGACGCCTGTATGCTGTGTTGGCAGGCAGGATGGCGTGCCACAAACTAGTGACCCGACCTTCAATTATGTTCAATAATTGTTAAAATGACTAAAAAATTTAATGTTAAACTTTTAAAATTATTGAATAGTATAAACTTCTTGATATTTAGTAAAAGGGTAAGGAATTTAAGCCATAGAACCGATTACTGTATTGCCAGACTAATACTACAGCTGGTGGACCGCCAAATGCAAGCTAAAACATGTGGAGGTCGGCTCGTAAGAAACTCGTTAATTGAGGGATTGCTCGTTAACCGAAGTTAAGAATCTTATGGAAGGTAACTCGTTAACCGAAATCTCGTTAACTGAGACGCTCGTTAACCGAGGGACCACTGTATTTTTTTGTTGCAATACAGTTGAGAACTAGTCCCTAAGAAACCATCCATGATTCTCTGCATTTTGTAGTCCTTTACAGGCACAAGTGTTATTGTGCTCATGTATTTGAGTGATCAACCAAGTTTATCCTGATGTATCTATATTATCCCTTAATAATCATGTGTGAAAAATGTAAAGCTAGAGAGAGTCATGCCTCTACACCCAAATGAAAAAGTAAATGTATTTCTTTGGAAGTGTAATAAAAATTTTCTTACAGCAACATGTGCTCCATGCACACCTGACATACACTCAGCTGTAGTTCCCTGCATGTAGATAAAAAAATTCTGTGATTAAAGACTACTCTAGAGATTAGGATATTTGAATTGGTTCTTAAGTAAAGCTATAAATTCCACCAAATCTAACTTTTATAACAATAAAGTGCCAAGTGCTCAGGAACATGATAATAAAAAATATTTAAAACTATATTACCATGTAATAAAGCTACTGTATATCCTCATTATTGACAAATTTGAATAATGAAGATCAAAATCAAAAGAAAATAACATTCAGCTTTCCTAACAGAGGGAGAAACTTCATCAATGTGTATCAAAGCCTGTCTCCGAAAGGAAATCCTAGAGTGTACAAAATTCCTAACAGGCAATGTAATAAAATTTATATCGGTCAAACTGGCTGTAATTTAAATACAGTATAGTCTGTATTTACGCGGCTTTTGTTTACGCGTTTGGTCATTTACGCGGTGCCTTGCCAGAATGAAAATGCTTTAATTACAAGGTAAATTTGGTCATTTACGCGGTGAGCGGCTGGAAAGGTCCAGACAGCCGTGCCATTTTTTACCCACGTGGTCCATTCTTGACCATACGCGGGAAGCGGTGCGGTGAGTGGTGCGCATTAGGCCGCTCTTACGTTATCGCTGACGTCATATGATGTATCGGACTATGATTGGGCCACGCATCCTTACCACCCACGTATTCCCTCCACCGCTAGCTGTGATTGGTCTAATGTAACATGACGTGCCCTGCCACCAGAGGGTAGAAGTCGCTGACCTAGCAGGGCCTGTCTCATTGTTCTCAGTCCCCGTATACAGCTCCCTCTTGTGCTTGCTATTCCCCTCACAACTCACAATGGCTTCCGCGGGACACCCACCACCAGAGAAAAACATTGAATTACCTGGACCAAGCCATGATAATGTGAAGGAAATCATCGAGTTGGGGGAGAAACTTAAGCTCATCCTTGACAACGACCCAGACACGCATCGGTATGAAGTGTCTAATAACCATCTGACGAAAGTTATGGAGCCGTATATCCAGATCTATCTCGACAACATCAATGCTAGTCGTCAACGTAGTATTGAGGACTTCCTCGCCTGCAACCCACCACAACCACAGCCAGCCCAAGTCAATGATAGTGATATTGACAATGAGGATATGGACTTTGAGAGGTTTGTCTGGGAGGCCCTGCAAACCTCTGCGAGAAGTGAAAGTAAAAGAGATTCACCGGAGGGCAACTAATCTGCCCTCTGCCTCGGAACCAGCCGCCATCCACGTGTGCCGACCCAGCTTTTCTACTCACGTAAGTGTTAAAAAACTTAATATAATTGATATTTCTCTTAATTATTAATTGTGTGTGCATACCATCATAAAATTAAGATGTTATTTTTACTACAAGGTACGTATTGTGTCGGAAAAAGTGGAGTTTGGGGGGTCGGCCCAGTCTCTATTTCAATTAATCCCACATGTTCTGTTATTTCATTTATGAGTTTCTCGTTTTACGCGGTACTCCACGGGTTCAATTGACCGCGTAAATGCAGACTATACTGTACCAGAATAATTGAACATGCTGTGAGATATGGACAGGAGAATTCTGCTATCTTTAACCATGTTGAAAATGAAGGTCATGTAATAGATTGGAATAATACATCTATGATTACTTTTACACCAAACTTTAACCTGGCATATGGTCAGAGTACCCCAGACCTGATCCCCAATAATGTCATCAAGAAGACTCCTATGTCTTTCTCCCTTGCTTTGTATTCCTAGTTGGCTGAACAGGGTCCTAGTGTTTGTACCGTAATATACCAGCTCCAAGATTTCGTCTTTTATTTCTCCAATTAATTGATTGATTGATTGTGGTAATTACATCCCTGGCGATACAAGAGCTTAGGTTATATGCTGCCAAATTACAATGATAGCTTAGAAGGCTAAAATCAAATAATGAAAGGTAGAAAACAAAGAACTTTCATAAAAAACATTTAAATGTTAATAGATGACACTCAAAGCTTGTGTAGAATGCCAGCTTCCTCCATGAAGGAGAGGACCTACCCTCCCACGCCACCCCCCTCCCCCTAGCACCAAGATTAATCCCGGGCATTAGGAACCTTGAGTATAGAAACAGGTTAAAGCATCTTAATTTGCACTCCCTCGAGAGATGTAGAGCGAGGGGCGACCTGATAGAGGTGTATAAGTGGAAGTCAGGGCTAAGCAAAGGGGACATTACAAAGGTACTCAAACTATCCAACCAGGAGCGAACTCGTGACAATGGTTTTAAATTAGACAAATTTAGATTTAGGCGTGAAACAGGTAAACACTGGTTTGGAAACAGAGTAGTGGATGAATGGAACAAGTTACCAAATATCATCATTAACTCGAATAAGCTGAATAGCTTCAAACATAGGTTGGATGCTTATATGAGCAATAGGGGTTGGGTGTAAACGGGACTGCCCAGTATGGGCCAATAGGCCCGCTGCAGTTTCCTCCATTCTTATGTTCTTATGTTCAAAGAGAGATGGTAAGACCCGTCTCCTCTCGGCACTCTGATAGGTGCTTACAACATAGGTTTCTAAGAATGGGGCACTCCACTAGGAGGTGTCAAACAATCCATGGGACTGGGCAGTCATCATAATGGGGAGGAGGATGCCCTCTTCATTAAAACACCATGAGTCAGTAGCATGTGGCCAATGTGGAGGCAGGCCAAAGCAGTCTCCCAGTGGTGCAACAGTCCCTGGCATACCCAGGAACCCAAATCAGGGTGAATGTCGGGGAGCTTGTTTGCTCCGATAGCATCCCACCTGCATTGCCAACTTAAGTGGATGGCAGTTCTTATTATTGGCTTAATGTGAGAGGCAGGTAGAGGGGAATGATGTGTCACAGGGAGAGAAGCAGCTGCTTTCCCCACAGCATCAGCACACTCATTCCTCTTCTCCCCCACATGGGGAGGAAACCAAGCAAAAACTGACATTCCGGGGCACTGAAGTTGAATGAAAAACAGCCACTCTAAAATAACCATACGATTTGTACTGGTATTAACATTTAGAGCAAATGTTCAAAGTTCTGCCCCTCTTGCTCAATGCAGGCTTCAGCCCATCACACATGTTTAAAGACCCCAGGGGTGTTGCGAATTTTTGTCAAACAGTCCTGCACATGGCGCCACAATTCCTCATGGTTTGGGACCTCTGTAACAGACACCTAGTTTTTTATGTGACCCCACAAATAGAAATCAAGGGGATTTATGTCAGATGACTGTAGGTTTCATCGCATTCCTACCAAACCTATCATGTGCTGTAACTCCGAAACTACTGAGAATTTACAATTTGGTGACGCACGCACACACACATGCACACACACACCACATTGCCTGCATATATAAATACTTACATTATATAACCACTTATGATGGGCTTTCCTAGTTTATAGCCAGGATTGCCTGACCTCTCAGATATATTTGGGGAGTATTCCAAATCCTCAACAACATCCGCATCTTGGTTATCAAGACTGACCATTAATTCTGATGTAGAATTTGAAATATCTGATGGCTTCACATGGTGGAAATTTATAACAAAATGCTGGAGGAGAGATAACTTTGAGCTGGCAGAAGGAACAAATTTCATGGTCTTATATGATGCATACTCAGGTTTACTAAATACATGCTTGTCTTGCAGCAACTTTCTGTCAAAATCACTGAGATAGTTACCATACAGGCCATCTAAAGATACTGCCACATTTCCAACTTTAATTTTAGCATGAACTTCAGATATGGAAGGTCCTCTCCATCCTATGTTGTATTCCACACTAAGCACTACGTTCTCACACATCTGAGATACGTCATTGTAAAATGGAATATTAATGCCATCACACTCTACTGCAGTGTTTTCTTTGTCTGTGCCCCAAAAGTGATTTGGGAGTTTTGGTACAACTTTATTTACTCCTTGTACTTTGATGAACTGTTTTGTATCTTGCAGGCATTTATATTCCACTGAGGCATTGACTGTCTGTAGAGTAGTAAGATTGCTAATGACTTGTGGAAAACCTTTAAAAGGATCTCTGATTATTTTTTCAGCATTTTGAAGATATGAAGCTGTACTCAAAAGAGGTTCTGTTTTACATATCTCTGGGGACAATGGGAGCGGACATTCATGGCTGAAGTCCTCAAGGAAGTAAATAGGAATTGTTTTAATACATATACCATTCAAAACTTGTTGTGGTAATGACAAAACTCCTTCAGCTATTGTATCATTTGCCATAATAAGTGTTTCCACACTTGATCCTAATATATAATAGGGATGATATTCTTGATCCTGATTATGGGGGATAGTATCTTCATAACTATACACAGGCCTCTGAACTCGTAGAAAATATATCTGAACAGAAGGTTCAGGTTTGTAAAACAATCCTAAGTAAGGATTATTTTCAGTTAAGAAACACAAGAAATTGTGCCATTCTGGTGAATAAGGTCCTTGATATTTACAGTTGTTATCTACTGTCTTATCTGTTGCTTGACCACCATCCAAGCCTTCCAAACATGAGAAAGTTGTTGTATCAAATGAAGAACAATCCTAGAAAGATAGAAAAAATACCATTAAGTTTCCACTTAATCAATAAAATGTATTTTGAAATGATATATCAAGACTGTTTGTCACTTAGTGTGCAGATGAATGATGGCTTATGAAGTATTTATACTGTATGCGAAAAGGTTGTCATTGTGATCTACTAAACCTGTAATGTATGAACTTTTCTAAAAGTAGTGACAGGGGAGAGTGAACTTATGCAAGTTGGGCTGTAAATTCTATCTACTAAATAATTAACTTCTAACCATAAGGAAAACCTACTTATATGGTAGAAAACACCGTAACCGAATTCAGTAAACCCACACTACGTTGGGGGTAATGTGTCCATATAGTATAGGCTACAATAATGTTGACTATGTTATTCATGAGCATTAATCCTAAGGCAAAAACAGGATTGAGTTGTGAAACCAGTTAAGCCACAACACTGGTGACACTTACAACATACAGTATCCACGTTGGGAATTTTGGGTCACTGTACAAGAATGTCACTTACATTTTTTCTAAATTAGTGTTGAATATAGATATCTACTCTAAACTGTCCCCAAAGTAAAAAGGAAATTCCAAGTCCATAGATACTCTCCTGAAGGTTAGGTGACACACACACACTGCATTATGGTCATGGGCAGCAGGACATTAAAAATAGTCTTCTCTCTTGTAAGCCAAGTTTTTTTTTTTTTTTACAATACAGAATTAATTTATCATATTAGTTAAAGGTAACAGTTTCCTGAGACTTCTCAGTAACTGATTTCCAGATTTATATGGTACTGTACTACTGTAATTATAACTATTTCCTGTCTATACAGTATACTGTATCTACACTGTACCCTTGTTAATTCAGATTGTTACAATTCTGATTTCAGCTTAATTCGTATGTTTTTTTTTAAATAAATTAAATGATTTGAATTCAGAATGAATTCAAAATAACCGAGCTGTTCTGAAACATCACATGGCAAAGGGCTTGAAAATTCAGGCACGTCACTCGTGTTAACTATGATCACATGGCTCCCAGGGTGGGTTTGAAATTTCAGTCTTGTCAACTGAACTGTGCTCTCGCAGCTCCCCATGCAGGATTGGGTGATGCTGCTATCATGTGAGAGTGGGTCACCAGCGCAGGTGGTGCTGCCACCTCATCAGCTGAGATTCTTAGGGTTTTAAAGTAGATGTTTTTTAGTTGATTTGTTAATTAAAATATTAAAGACTGAGGAAAATCAAACCATAACCATCAACAATCTGACAGCTCACTGACCATCCAATTATTCTGAGAGGTGTGATATGGAACCATGGTAAGCAATACTATTTGGAATAGTCCAGCCAAATAGAAAGATATATATATCCAGGATGCCAAATCCACCGGACATTGCCCATTAAAGTACCTGTAAGAGAGAGTGAGTGAAGCAACATTGTGGCAAAGACAAAGGGAAGAAAGGACCACTCAACAACTTATGCATAATGTCCACACCCAATGAGAACTACCGGTATTTCAAGATAATCCTAGGCTGATCTATAACCATGTTTCTTCAATGTCAGAGAGGTTGCTGGCTGCCATAGATTACAATGGGGGTTGGATTAAATTCTGACTATTATCTGTTCTATGCATCTGCTTTATTGGAAATATTACATACAACGAATTATTTTGGGTCAATAAATGTTGCATGCAAATTACATTTTTAAACCTTACTTTGAACATAAATTTATCCCCCCTCTCAGCCTCTTTTAACTTTATTATTTCATCTAGGTAGCACTAGACAATTACACTCAGTTGAGGAAACCCCGTCAGTATTGTCAAAGCATTATTCTACAATGTAATCTCTCCTAACTGATAAGCACTTTCTATCCTCACCCCAGGAGAAAGACACCTACTTCAATACAGTACACCCCTTCCCCTCTCCCTCCTGCTCACTAGTGAATGCTTCGAATTCACACTTCAGAGTTTGGGGTTCATACTTCAGGGAGAGAGAGGATTGGCAACACTATGTGATAAATACAAATGCAGCCAACAGTACACATAACTCACCTTGTCACAACAACAATGGGGGTCACAGAAGTGTGAAGTTAGGTCACAGGGGCAAGGACTAAGGGGCTTCACCGCTGGGTTTTCCATGTGACTCTCAGTACTTGAGCCCACTATATCTGCTTCAGTCCAGTTGATAGCAAGATGTTCTCCATGTGCTGAAATATGGTAAGCTGGATTCACTCTGTACTGTATGTGGTATTTCTTGAAATGTAATGGTCATTATTGCTGCACATTTACTATCATAACCTTGAGTTACTTATGCAATACCAATAAGATCTTTGGTGACTTCACACAAGTCCCTTAAGCCTACCTGTAATCACACTAACATGTGTGTGTCTTGATCCTTATGACTAAGCTTTGTAAGGGGGCGCGGAAGTTTTACTTGTGCAATGAAATGTAATGTATACAGTATTCCATTTATGTGTTTGCCCTTAAGACGATTATCTCTTTTACCAGTAATGTGTATATGCGTGTGCGTGTAGACATGCATACACAAAACACATACAAATAAATAATAATGGGAAAATCCTCTCACAAACAGTCAGAGACAAGACAACACAATTTAGAATAAATGAAAGAATCTACCCTCAAGTCAACTCCATGCTTTTTTTTTTTAACAAAGCACCGAGTTGACTTGAGGGTAGACTCAAATTTTTAATACATTTTGTTGCCTTGTTTCTAATTATTTGTGGGAAGATTTTCCCATTACAGTTTGACAACCCTTTATCCGAAATTCCGAAAAAAGAAAAGCTCTGAAAACCGAAAGTTTTTGTGGGGCAAAACTTTTTTTTTTTTTTTTAAACCAGGGAGTAGCCCACCAGGGCATAGATCACTGACCCACATTGGGGCCTGGGGGACGAAAATGTAATAGTAATAATAATAGTAATAATAATTATAATAATAATAATCATTCATAGTAAATAAAATTTTTAATAAAAAAATACACCAAAATAAAATAATAATAATAATAATAAATAATAATAAAATTAATAATAATAATAATAACAATAATACTGCATTAATAAAATAATAATAATAATAATACAGAAATTCAAGAATGAAAAAAGATCAAAAGTGAGAAACACGACCTAGACCTATGAATTATTATTACAAGTATTATTAATTATTATTATAATTTTTATTATACAGGCCCCAACAGTGACTTGAGCCTGGGTGGGCTATAAAAAAAAAAAACTAACCATTCTGAAAACCGAAAAATTCCGAAATCCAAAATTCCTCTGACCCCAATGATTTCGGGTAAGGGATTGTCAACCTGTATTATTTATTTGTATGTGTTTTGTGTGTGTGTGTGTGTGTCTACACGCACACACACATCGGAGGGTCAAGGCATAAGTACATATGGAAATAAGGAGTCTGCAATAGGTCGGTTAGCCTGTGCATGGCATCTCCTGTCGAGAGTTACAACCACTCTCTATCGTCCATGAATCTATGTAGCCTCCCTTTAAAACTTTCCAGCATCCCAGCACTTACTACGAAGTTGCTAAACTTGTTCCACTTATCTACCACCTTATTTGTGAACCAGTTTCTACCTATTTCCCTCCCAAACCTAAACTTATCCAACTTAAATCCATTCCTACGACTCCTATCCTACTCGGATTTAAAAGAACTTTATCTATATCTCCTTTATTGATTCTTTTCACCCACTTAAATACTTCTATCATATCTGCCCGCACTGTTCGTCTTTCTTGGGAATGCAAGTTTAGTTTCTTTAATCTATCTTAATAGGGAAGGTTTCTAAGTCCCGGAATCATTTTCGTCATTCTTCGCTACACCGACTCCAGTGAATTGATATCCATTCTATAATAAGGGCACCAGAACTGAAAAGCATAATTGAGGTGCGGCCTGACTAGTGCAAGATATAACTGCAATATGACCTCCACACTCTTATTACTTACACTTTGAGATATAAAACCTAATACTCTGTTTGCCTTATTTCGAACATAAACGTACTGTTTTCTAGGCCGAAGGTCCGGGCTTATGAGTACCCCTAAGTCTCTTTCACAAGTCAACTTCTCTAGGTTGACGTTGTTAAGGCTGTATACATTGATAGTATTTGTTCTTCCAATATTAAGTATGCTGCACTTGCTGGTGTTGAATTTCATTTGCCATTTTTCTGACCACTCCTGCAGTTTATTTAAATCCTCCTGTAGTGCATTTGGATCCTGCCCTGAATTAATCTGCCGCCCTATTTTGGTGTCACCCGCAAACTTGCTTATGTCACTGCTGATCCCAGTATCTAAGTCGTTTATGTAGATTACGAAACAAGAGTGGGCCCAGTACTGACCCCTGGGAAACCCCACTAGTTACACAGACTTATTCAGATTTAAAACCATCAACGCTGACCCTCTGTGTTCTATCGGTGGGTCATGATTTTATCCAATTTAAAACTTTCCCCTCGATACCATGAGCCTTAACTTTTCTCAGAAGCCTCTGATGTGGTACTCTGTCTAATGCTTTGCTTAAGTCTAAGTAAATAACATCGTAATTTTTGTCATTATCTACTACCACATAGACTTTCCTAAAAAACGTCAGCAGATTTGTTAGACAAGATTTTCCCTTTGTAAATCCATGTTGAGAGTCGTAGATTAATTTGTTTTTCTCTAAATGCGATCGAATGCTATTTGCTATAATTGATTCAAGAAATTTCCCCATTACTAACGTCAAACTAATCGGCCGGTAAATTGACGCTGATGAGGCCCCCCTTGGCTATGTTCGGCCATTCCTCAAGTCCCTCTCTACAACCACCCATCCTAACCACCGGGATATCAACATAATCAAATGTGACAATTTCGTTTCAGAAAGAAGTGGAATCAGAGTTGAACAGTGTTTAAACCAGTGAATTCAGCACTAGACAGTACCAGCAAGAGCCGTGACCCACCAGTGAGATAAGCACCACTGGGAACCAACCACTATCTTCTGAACAGGCGGTGTTCATCACTCCACCCTAGGAACAACAGTGGGCCGGCTTTACACCTGACTACGAGATAACACAACACCACCTAGCAGAGTGAGGTACTGTGACACAACCCCACACCACCCGGTGTCTCCTTGACCATGTGAGGTCCTTCATATTAACACCCGAGGACGAGTTACTGCACCACGTGAACACCACACTACCCGGTGTCTCCATGACCATGGAGGTCCTTCACATGAACACCTACGAACGAGTCACTACATCAAGTGGCCTACATGACCTCACACAGTATGGCAAGAGACCAGCCCGGGCCATCAACTGCAAACTATAATAATTTGTATGTACAATTGAAGTTCCTTCTCCTTTTAGTCATGAAAGCTTTTGTTAAACGACCCACCTACCCCATGTCTTTGTATGTAATAAGTCATTTTTGCCTAATGTATATTTTCAGCCTTCGGGCAGCAGAACTTTCTCAATAAACCGTTAATAATAATAATAATAATTATTATTATTATTATTATTATTATTACACACACACACATACAATACAGGTAAAAGAAATTAGTCTCTAGAACGAATGGCTCCCTGTCCTGGCCGCGAAAATGCCAGCAACTTTAAAACTACCCTTAGACATTCTTGGGTATATCCAGGGTGTCATCTGCGAATTATCAGGGCATGCCGTAGAGTATTTAAGAAAAGTTCAGAAAACTCAAGTGGGCTGGGTTTTGTCAAGCATGTCAGGTAGCTAATTCAAAGAGACTCACCATTTGCAGCTGAAATTGGCCATTTTCCACTCAAATATCACATAAAACAACATGAAATGTGTAAAACTTCAAAATCACAACTCAATAAAGTGGTTTCTTTAAAAACTAATCAAATCCCAGCTTTTATTCCACGATTTTAGTCAAATGCAATATACAACAGAACATATAATATTTACAAATCTTAAGTGATATTTCATATTGAGAGTTGCCCTTACTATCATTTGCCTTTGGTGAGACCAATGTTTTCTAATCTTTCTTCTGAGGCATGTTATCACATAGCATTTGCTTTTACCAGTTCAAACTTTATTTTGAATTATTAAGCAAACTCCTGTACAGTTAAGTACTTACCCAGATAGAGGTTCACTAAGCACATGAAAAGTGTTGATAATATCACATCCATTGAACTGTCTTCTTCTTATCCACATGTTCAGTTTATATGAAGGTCCATCAATTGAATCCTGAAAGTGATTAAAAATTTTCACCGTTCAGGGAAGCCTCATTTAAAAAAATGTTGACATCACTGCCATTGCCACTGATATGCTCACCTAATGTTAAAAGAGGTGGGGGAAGGGGATATGGTTATTCATTAAATTTTTTTGTACAAATGAGTAACAGGAACTTTAACCTCATACGGTCACTGGCGGAAATTACGTCATCCTTTGTCATACGCTAATTGGTCACTGACGTAGTTTATGTCATGTTAAGCTAGGGATCTGCAGGCTATGCTAAGGGGGTTCTATGGGTCCAGATCTGTAGAATAACTCATTTTATATAACTTGGCAAATCGTGGTTATAAATAGGTGGTGTGTGTTTGTGGTGAAGGGAGGCGCATTGCATCCCCGCCTTCCACATTGCAGTGGTGTCACATCGCCCAGTGAAAATTTTCAGGCTGCTATCTGAAATGCCACTTTGTGCCTCCAGTGTACATAGTGTATATACTATTGTATATAGTACTGTACAACTAATTTTAGTTATACAGTATTAATAAGTAAATAACATTTGGAAGTGGAAGTGGTAGCAGATATGCTGGCAATGCCCAACTGCCAATGACTTTAATCAGGTAAGGAGCTTGTTGTTGTGTTTTTCACCATTACCGCATGATTCTGGGGGTCCTTTGGGCTGTTATAGCAAACAAAAAGAATGTGGAAAATCTTTGACCATCTGGGCACTACTTAGGTTAAATTAATTGACCATCTTTGGGTTAAAAAAAAAAACCCTCATTTTAAAGCAAGACCAATTTCTCAGGAAATCCTAATCTATAGTATTCCCAGGTAAATGAAGTGAAACAAGCAGCACCATAACATTTACACATCCCTACAGTGCTGCCCCAGGTAACATCTGGGATTCATTCTTCAAAAGTGTGATGGTTATTGAAATGACATTATCAAAAGTAATTTTTCTTATAAAGTAACAAAACATGGGATGAATGCATTCCTAATACTGTATGGCCATATCACCTATTACAGTAATCTCTTGCCAACCATGGGGGTTATGTTCCAGAATTTTCCTGCAGTTAGCAAGGGCACTGTCTAATGGGAAATAACTTAAAATAAGGGGTTTGGGGAAGTGACTTTGAGGGACTTACTTAGTCATCCAGTAGTACAACTTAAGGTTTATAATAAGTACAATATCAGTAAACAGGGTGTATGCTATACATTACAGGCAGTCTGCAATTTATGAAGGTCTAGTTTACAAAACTCTGGAATAATAATAATAAAATAAAATCCCAGATTCTGATTTATGTAAGAAAATCCGTATTTTGATTTTTGTTGTAATTTTTCACAGCATTGGAAGATGCTGATGTGCTGACACAGGCATCTCAGGGCTTCCCATACTTGATCTGGTCAGTTTATTAAGACAATTAATATCAAACTAAAACACAGTACTGTACTGTATTGTATTGTT
Source organism: Homarus americanus (assembly GCF_018991925.1). NCBI lineage: Eukaryota > Metazoa > Arthropoda > Malacostraca > Decapoda > Nephropidae > Homarus > Homarus americanus. Next base: position 5,067,913 of record NW_024723833.1, on the reverse strand, counting down.
ATGAAACCCCCTTTTTGCCACTTCCTAGCTTCCACCGCTGATTACCGGCGGCCAGGTCGTATAATATATACAGAAGCAGTAAATATATCACGTGTTGTCGAATTACTACTGGCTGTCCCGCCAGTCTCCGGTGATTTCCCGACGATCGGTATCAGTGTACAGTACAGACAAACAACAGGCAGGTGGATTTCCACCAGGCCATAGAAACACACTTGTGAACTGTAGACTTCTTTAATAATCACCAAGTCTTTACAAAACTATTCACTTCACTTCAAATATATATAGTCACGGACTTGAGGGTAGCATGTCACATTTTTAATAAATTTGTTTCTAATTATTTGTGAGAGTATTTTCCCATTACAATACTGTATTATTTATTTGAATGTGTTTTGTGTGTGTCTACACACACACACACACACATCCAGTATATACAATGCAGGTAAAAGAAATAATTGTCCTAAGGGAAAACAAATCAAGGGAATATACATTTCTTTGTACACAAGTAAAAATGTACTCCCCCACCCAAATGTTATTCGTGGCCATTTTGAGAACCTAACCCCTGCGAGTTTGGGGGGCCCCCTGTACAGTATATCGTTTCAAACTTTCTATTTTTATTTAATTATTTTTTTTATTTATGGCCCTTTATTATTATTATTATTATTATGATAACATATATATTTTTCATATTTAAAAAAATTTAACTAATTTTTATTAATTACTATTATTATTATAATTTTGTGCCCAGGCCCTGAGGTGGGTCATTGAGATTGTGCCCTGGTAGGCTAATCTCCCCCCTAAAAAAAAAAGGGGGGGGGGGGTTAAAATCATTTAAGATACAGTATTGTTGACATTTGACGACACTGGGTATTGTCTGAAGTATCAGATACGATACTACTATACCTGTACTATGTAATTTGTTGTTGCTCATAAAATGAACCAAACTAACCAACCTAACCTTCACCTAAACATAATTATTTTATTTAGGTTAGGTGGGCTAGTTTGGTTTATTTGATCAACAATATACTGTACTACATAATTTAACTGCATCTGATACTTCAGAAAGTTCCCAGTACAGTGTATTGTCAATTGTCAACAATGGTGATTGTGATTTTACACCTGTTAAATACAAGATTACCATAATTTTCTTGAGGCCCATTGTTGCCTGAGCAAAGTGATGTTGGTGGATCAAGCTTCCTGGAGCACCCCAGAAGCTAAATTGGTGGAGCACAGTCAGCATTCCCACACCCATGGTTGAATTATAAAACAAACATGGCATAAAGCAGGGCAGGCATTGGTCTCTTTTTCTGGACTGCACAATAATTTGAAGATGAGCCATTCTTCTGTCTTGCTGTACAGAAGTACACTTGAAAACAAACAGGAAAGTAAAATCAGGTATTATTTTCATTTCAAAATACCCTGTATCAATTTCTTGTAATATTTTCTTCTCGGTATCTTAATAAACAACAGTACAGTACTGTATACTGTAATAAAGTCGTTCCCAAAGAATAAGCAAAGCATTAATTTTTAAAGTAGAAATTAAAATAGTTTTTATGTTGAATCTGAGTTTGGGTATTGTTTTATGCCCAATTAGATATATTATTACAAAAATAGTATTTTCTTAAAAGTTTTGGGTTAACGTTACTCTTTAGTCTGTCCACAATTTCATCAACAACACATCACTATTTTGCCATAATTCTTGCTTCTACTGTAATGGTCTCATATTGGGGAAATGCTTTTTTTTCTGAGTTAGGACATGTATTATATAGCATGGTAATGCAATTCAGATCACTCGTGCTACACCCTCCTCCTTCCATGGCTCATCGTAGAGTAACGTTTACCTTCTTTGGCAACCAGATAAACCTTTGAAAATCTTGCCTACCCGGTAACCTTTCCTAACTTGTGTATGTATATTATGTATGTTGTATGTATACCATGTATGTACTCTATATATACACATTATTTCTCTAGTCAGTAGCGTGTGGCAATGCCCCTGTTTCATGTTACCACACGCTTAGATAAATGTGCCTGGCGACATCTGGAAGCTGCTAGTATACCACTTCCCACATGTCGCCCGAGAGGTCAGAGTGAGGTCAGTTGACCCTATAGGAGTGAAAGGACTACCTGCGCTTGTAAGCACACCCCTGTATATTTCCGTTAATAAGAACCTACAGAACTCTACAGGTGTTTATGTTCGCTCATGTAGTTAGAACCAAGTACCCCGAACATCTCCATGGCGCAGTGAGTATCAAGTGATCGATTAAGTGGAAATAAGTGCGTTCATGTAAAATCAAGGCCGTTAGACCTCCTCCGTCAACTCTGTCATCCGTCGCCATTGTCTCCCACAAAAATTCCCTAAGGTGGAAGGCTGATATAGGGCATTTGCGATGAGTGGTGCGTCAGCTCCCAGGCTGCCTCGAGGGTAACTCACCCCCCACCGCCTCGCCTCCCTCCGCACTCCACCGCGCCTACACACACCAACCCAGCACTAACAAACTGACCGCAGTCATTTCTTCATATATATTTTATATATACATATATAAGTTACTTATCTGTGTATTCAATTAATTTTGTTGTCTCAGATCTGGTTGATACGACGGGCTGACCGGTCAACACTGATTTGACATACAATATACAGATAAAGTAATTATGCCCCGGGCCTCACGCAGCGGTGTCCCTAGCGCCCGGATGAGTCAGACGGATGACAGCTCTACAGAGATGGATGACCAGTCAGTGCGCAACGCCCCACCCTCTCCCAGCCACACCCCCCGACCCTTAGCCTCGTCCTCAGAGATAATTGCTCTGATGAAGCTTATGAGGGAGGAAATGCGTCAGGACGAAGCGAAAAGACATACTGAGGACCACCAACGGAGATTGGAAGATAACGAACGGTTTGCAGCTTTGATATCTAGCCTCACTGCTAATCAAGCCCTTGGCCCTTCCACTACTCCGGTACCGACTGGCTCAGATACCTCGTCAATGCCCTCTACCAAAGTGGTTGTCCAACCCCCACCCACCTTGAAGCCTGATGAGACTTTCCAGACTTTTCGTGAGTGGCGGCGACAGTGGACTGATTATGCTACAATGGTGGATCTCCAGAGCTTGCCACAGCCTAAACAGCTCATTCAGCTACGTTTGTGTCTATCTTTGGGAACGCAGCATGTGTTGGAACACACGTTGCAAGTGCCCCCGACGTCTTTGTTGTCTGTAGAGGAGGTACTGGCTGTTCTAGAACGGCACATCAAAGGTCAGCGGAATGAAGCTCTCCGCAGGAGGGAAGTGTTTAGCTGTAGACAGATGGAGGGCGAGACTTTTGACGATTTCTATGTACGACTCAAGAGAGCCTCGGAAGAGATAGACATATGTCCCGGTAATCACCAGCAGTGTGAGGAGACCCAGTTGAAGCAGGTGATCCTGATGGGTGTTAAGGACGAGGAGTTTGTCCAACGCCTCACCTCCCTCGACTCTTCCTCTTCTCTTAAGGATGTGTTGACAATATGTCGCTCCTACGAGGCTGCCAGGTGTGCCACCTCGGCCATCCGAGCTCCCCCTACAGCAGTACGTGCTGTGTCCCGGTACAAGAAGAACAAGAAGTCTGCCACAACGCCTACGCCCGGCTCCCTTTGCAACAGCTGTGGTAGGCAGCACGGAACACAGGTGTGTCCAGCTGCCGAGTCTACCTGTGACAGTTGTGACCGCAAGGGCCACTGGTCACTTACAGTACGGTGTCCAGCCAAACACGTCCAGTGCAATGTGTGTGGTCGTCTGGGCCACTACGACAAGTGTTGTCCGACCAACAAACCTAAGGGACAGCGTCGGCAGAAGCAGCAGCGCCCTTCCACCAGTGAGGGCCGCCCACAGTCGCCAAATCAGAGGCACGACGATCCTGGACAAAGCCCGACCCATATTAGGAGGGTGTACTCCTCGCGTCCCAGGACCAAAGTCCCCCAGCACGTCAGCGTCATCGTGACCTACGGCAATGTGTCATCCTGTCTCGAGATGCTGCCCGACACCGGCGCTGAGGCTACGGTCATCGGTCCCCAGCATTTGCAATGCTTGGGGCTCTCTCCAAGCGATCTAGGACCGCCTCCCAAGGACCTCTGCGTCACAGCAGATGGTTCACAGATGGCCCCAGCGCTAGGTTCACTCTATGCACATGTCACCTTTGGCAACAGGTCGTGTCAAGCCTGGATTGACGTGCATAATGGTGTCCCGACTCCTTTGCTGTCCTACAGACATTGCCAAGAGTTGGCCATCATCTCCCAGGACTTCCCAACACCGATTCTTGAGGTAAAATACGCCAACAGGGTGCACGAAGGGAGCAGCAACTACCCTGCTGCCGCCCTACCCCTACCTCTGGCCAGTGACACCTCTCCTTCGGTAGTTGTCCCTGCTGCTTCACGTCTCCACGCCTTGGCTCGCCTCCACGACAGTCACTGTGGAGCCGAGGCCACCAAACGGCGTGCAAGACAGACTGTGTTCCGGCCTGGCATCGACCCCGACATCTCCAATGCTGTCCAGGCGTGTAAGCCCCGCCAAGTACTACAACCCAGCCAGCAGCAGGAACCCTTCATGAGTGACGACAACCCCACCCGCCCCTTTGAGTCTGTGTCGGCCGACTTTTTCTGTGTGTCAGGAGAGTCCTTCCTGGTTATCGTCGACCGTCTCTCTGGTTGGCCGGTTGTCATCAAGTGCGGTAATGATACGACATCTGCCGCCACCATCAGTAAGTTCCGCCACTACTTCCGTTACGTGGGCGTTCCTGCGCGCCTGCGAACCAACGGAGGGCCCCAGTTCACAAGCCGGGACTTTGCCGTTCCTCGACCGATGGGGAGTCCGGCATGTGTTGTCACCGCCTCATTACCCGCAGTCCAACGGCCATGCTGAGGCTGCTGTCAAATCCCTGAAGCACCTCATCCTCAAAGTGGCCCCTTCTGGGAATATTGACTGCGAGGCCTTCGACCAGGGTCTCCTTGAGCTCCGCAACACACCCAATTACACCGGACGCTCCCCTGCCCAGGTCTTGTATGGACGCCCCCTCCGTTCTTGTGTCCCTGCTAACCCTCAATCCTTCTCCAAGGAGTGGCAGGCCAAGACAGAGGATTGTGATCGCCGAGCCGCCGAACGTATTCAAGACGTCGTCGCCCGCCACAACGACCACGCCCGTCCTCTCCCCAGGTTGAGTGTCGGCACCCAAGTCCGTGTCCAGGACCCGACCTCCCTACGTTGGGACAAAGTGGGCTTAGTCATGGGTCTCGGCAGGTCACGGGACTACCAGGTGCGGTTACCCAGCGGTCGGGTGTGGTGGAGGAACCGCCGTTTCCTCCGCCCCGTAACGCATCCCATCCCGCTGACCCCATCACCAGTGCTGAGTCCCACATTCCCCCCAGTGATTAAGTCCCTCGACGCTCAGAACGGATCCACAGGAAAAGGTCTGCTCAAGACTTTGCTATGAGCGTATAGAGGGGGGGGGGAGGTGTATGTATATTATGTATGTTGTATGTATACCATGTATGTACTCTATATACACACATTATATCTCTAGTCAGTAGCGTGTGGCAATGCCCCTGTTTCATGTTACCACACGCTTAGATAAATGTGCCTGGCGACATCTGGAAGCTGCTAGTATACCACTTACCACATATCGCCCAAGAGGTCAGAGTGAGGTCAGTTGACCCTATAGGAGTGTAAGGACTACCTGCGCTTGTAAGCGCACCCCTGTATATTTCCGTTAATAAGAACCTACAGAACTCTACAGGTGTTTATGTTCGCTCCTGTAGTTAGAACCAAGTACCCCGAACATCTCCAACTTAACAAATTGCTTTGGAGTTTATAGATCCCTCCTCATCTGGGTACCAAAAAATAACACCATCACATTCTAAAAATGGAAAATGTGAATAAGGAAAACATTTTTTAGTTTTAGGATTTTTAAAGGTTAGGAAAGATTAGGTAAGGTTTTTAAAAGTTTGTGTAGCTTTTTTTGTGTGTGTATTTTACCCCACATTTTCCTACTACTTCAAAGCTCTGCCCATTTTGAACAAGTAATATTGTTGGTAATTTTATCGGTTAAAATACTCGAAAATATAAATTTTCAGCGAGCCATGAGAGGAGGAGGGTGCTGCCACATGGGTGGTCTGAATCGCATTACCATGCTATATAATCCATGTCCTAACTCCGGAAAAAAGAAAAAAAAAATGCATTTCCCCAATAAAAAAAACAATATCTAATGACAATACTGTAGAAGCAAAAATTATGGCAGAATAATATATTGTTGCTGAAATCGTGGACGGACTAAAGAGTAATGTTAACAATGTTTTGTTGTGAATTTCCGTAACATGGAGATTTTTACAGCCACTACCCCCATCTCAGTAACAGTAAGTTACCCCACAGTAGGTGTTAGGTTAAGGTCAGGTTAGGTTAAAGTTAGGAAAGGTCAGGTTAGGTTAAAGTTAGGTTAAAGTTAGGTTAAAGTTAGGTTAAGGTTAGGTTAGGTTTGGCTAGGTTAACTTGAACTTATAAATAAACATTTAAAAAAAAATTGCCATAGCTACGACAGTGTCCATTATAAAACACAGTGAAATTGCAGCGTTTTTAAATTCTTTTTCTATGAAAAAACAGCAGCTGTGAAGTCGTAAATAATTACCAAGATTTTAACTAATATGACCTTTATTTTGGGGGTTAATGCTTAGTTAATGAATCTTTGTCTTTTGAGGGAATTAATGATTATTTTATGATAGGATCCATTTAACACTGGTAACGACCATGAATCATTCCAAAGTGAACAGGACTTTGAAGATACAGTAAGGCAAAAGCTGGGTTACAACACTAAAAAAAAAAAAGCACCAATAGAATCTTTGGTTTTGAGCAGGCAGCGTCCTGTCTTGTCATGTAAACAGAGCATCACAAAGCTTGCCAGAGCTATATGCTCAGGCTTAGAAAACCAGTGTGGTCTTTAATAGGAAACTATTCGAAAGTAGGTGCTTAATCAGAGCAAACGTCCTAAAGCACTGCCTTAAGATGTAGGTAGTGGATATTTTGTCACGACCGGTAAGCTCCTATAAATGGTATTTCACCGTGAGTACGCTCTGATTGGGTAACTAATCATTACTGGTGAACAAAGCGAGAACTATATTTGAATATGACCCTAGCGGCATTTGGCATATTTTGCCGTGATACGATCGCTGTATAGCTATAAACATACCTAACCGTATTCCTGTTGTTCATGGAAACTTATCATTATAAAAGAGGCGACATTTACTAGAACCTAATAGAACCTGACCTAACCAACCAGAGAAACCTAACTTCCTAATCGGGGGACGTACTCCCCATCATATTAAACAGAAAGTACTGTACTTACCCAATCAAAGTGAGCTCACGGTAAAATAACGTTTGTAGGAATTTAGCAGGCAACGGTAAAATATCCACTAAGTAAGAGGCAGAAATGCTGAGAGGAGTATTTTGATATACATTCTAATGCCATAAATCAATTAATAGGCGGGTGAAACTGGATTTGAACTCTACCTAATACTATATTTAGTTATGATTCTTCATCGTCAAAATCTCGAGACACTTGTTACTACTATGCAATTTTAAAAGTACTGTACTCCTTGTTACCTCACCACAGTTTAAACAGTCACCGGACGCGTTGACATGTTCGTCAACAAACAATAATCTTAAACACGCAGGGATTAATAATATAAACATACAACTCACAGATATATTTAAAAAAATGGTTACATATTTAAATAAGCGTTAATATAACCAAAGAATAATATGAAAAAAGGCCCAAATAACCACAAATCGCTGTGCAAAGGAACTAAGAGCTTTAATTGACAACGCAACGGCGCTCAACCCTAACCACCTCCTTGTTATGGGGGACTTTAACTTTGGTGACATTGTAGTGGATTCCTCCCCTACAAGCACCGAAACTTCTCGAATTCCCCAGCCTACGCCTCCAGCGCCGCCCACGGAGCGGGGGTCAATTATCTACCCACGCCTACCCCCGCCTTATAAGGCCTGACACCGCTGTGACCACCTTCTTTCTACACAGTGCCAACAGCAAGGAACACCTTTTTACTTTTTTTACTTTTATCCTCTTCGCCACTGATCGGCTTGTTAGCCGCTTGGGCGATCGGTCACGTCTCTTTTCCTTTATATTCTTCACCAAAAGGTCGGCTCGCTAGCCGCCCGGGCGATCGGTCACGTCTCTGTCACGCACTGTTGGCAAATACTGGGCATGCACCGGCTCCTGAATGTACCTGAACCCGCTCCAGTGTTGGTCAAGTCTTCTCTTGAAAGAGCTCACACTCGGTGCCGTCACAACACTCTCTGGTAGATTGTTCCAAGAGTTTACAACCCTCACTCCGAAAAAGTTTGCCCTCACGGTTTTCCGGACTTGCGGCTTCTTCAATCTTGAGCTGTGACCCCTTGTGGGGCGAGCGTCCGCCAGCTCCAAGTAAGGACACTCAACTGAGTAGTGCCCCCTGAGATGCTTATAAACCTCAACTAGGTCCCCCCTTGCCCGTCTGTAGTATAAGCTAGGCAAGTTCAGGCGCTCCAATCTCTCAGGGTAGCTGAGATGCCGAAGTGCAGGCACCAGTTTGGTGGCCCTCCTTTGAACATTTTCAACCAACTGACAGTCCCTAGCATATCTCGGGGACCAGATGGGGTGACAGTACTCCAGATGGGGAAGCACTTCACTCCTGAAGATCGTCACGAGGGACGGACCGTCTAGATATCTGAACGACCTTCTTATAAGACCCAATAATTTATTTGCCTGATTTACCTTCTTCTCACAATGGCCCGAGAACTTCAGCTCATTGTCAACATACACACCTAGGTCCTTCTCACACACAGTCTCAACTAGTACATTTTCTTCATCCCGTTGGGACATATGGTACGCCTCCTTACCGTTGGTACGCCCCAGGTGCATCCTCTTACACTTCGTGACATTGAATCTCAGCAGCCATTCCTTCGACCATTCCTGGAGCCCACAGAGGTCCTTCTGCAGCTCTTCACAGTCCGCTTGGTTCTTAATTTCCCGAAATAACTTGGCGTCATCGGCAAACATTTGTATGGAGGAGTGTACAACGTCAGGCATATCATTTATGAAACAAACAAACAACAGCGGGCCCAATACACTACCCTGCGGTACCCCACTTGTTACAGGTACAGATGACGATTTCGTGCCATTAATCACCACACATTGCTTGCGGTCATGTAGAAAGTCTTCTATCCACGCTAGGACATTTCCCCGAATTCCGTACCCTTCCAGTTTGATTTTCAGCCTTTCGTGGGGTACACTGTCGAAAGCCTTGGCAAAATCTAGGTAAATATTGTCGATATTACCACCCCGTTCTAGAATATGGGTCCAAATATCCAATACCTTGAGCAATTGTGTCAAGCAAGAGCGCCCCGGCATAAAACCGTGTTGGCAATCTTTTACAAGGTTGTTTCGTAGTAGATGTTCCATCGCTGCATCTCTGATAATACTCTCAAGTACTTTACATATTATGCTGGTCAGGCTCACCGGTCTATAGTTGTTCGTGGAGTGCCTATCGCCCTTCTTGAAGATAGGACTCACATAAGCCACTTTCCATTCACTGGGGACCATTTGTTCATCCAGGCATTTACAAAACAGAATCTTCAGGGGCTCTGCAAGCTCGTTGCACAGCTCCCTTAGCACTCTAGGATGCACCATGTCAGGTCCAGGACTCTTATGGACCTTTAGCCTGGACAGTTTATTTCTAATACCCTCTTCTGTGAACACAATGTGGGTCAGTGCTGTGTCGAACCGTCTGTCCTCAAACGCAGGAAGGTTAGTTGCATCCTCTCTTGTGAACACTGAGGAAAAGAAGCTGTTCAATGCCTCAGCTTTATCCTGGTCAGAATCTGCGTAACTACCATCTTCAAGCCTCAGGTCTGATACTCCTACTCGCGTTTTCAATTTCGACTTTGCATAGCGGTAAAACGCCTTTGGGTTTGACTTGACCTCGCGTGCAACCAGCCTTTGGAACTCCTTTTCAGCCCTCCTACACTCTATCTTTGCTTGGTTTCTGGCTCTTGCATACATCCTCCTGTCTTGCTCATCGTTTGACCCAACCCACGTCTTGAATTTCTGGGTTTTCTTCTTAATTTTGTCGACCGCCGCATGGTTCATGTGTAGGGATCCCCTCGTATTCCTAGAAGCACTGGGTTTGGTCTTGGGTATATATTTATCGATCAAATGGGTCATTTTACTAGTTATGATATTCAGCGTAGTGTCTGCGTTCTTGTACCTTAATAAGTCAGGCCAGTTGATACCCCTCATCTCTTCCCTCATCCCATTGTAATTTCCCTTGTAATATTTGCACCTTGGCCTGGCCTTATCTTGAACTAGGTAACAGTTAAATCTGAATGACAACACTGTATGGTGACTGGTGCCAACTGGGGCAAGGTGTTCCAGTTTGGCCACCATACCCTCCTCGTTTGTTATGATGAGGTCAAGTGGCTTGGGTGTTTGCTCCCCTCTGTAATGTGTTGGGTCTCTCACATGTTGGAACAGAAAATTATCTCTCGGAGTTTCTACAAAAGAGTAGCAGGATTATTCAAGTCATTCGGGGTGGACTCGTTTCTCCAGTCGATGTCGCCATAGTTAAAGTCCCCCATGATAAGGAGGTGGCTGGGGTTGAGCATCGCCGCATTGTTTATTAAGGTTCTTAAGTTCCTTTGATTTAGTGGGCCACAGTTCGGGGATCTGTAGATACACCCGACGATAAGTAAGTCCCCTCCCTTTAATTTAATTTTACACCACTTGGACTCTTCAAAAACATCCTCTCCCTGTACCCTCGCCTGGCTGGCTCTAAGGTCTTGCCTAGCGTAGATAACCACACCCCTCCTGCAGGATTCTTGAGTTAGGTTCGTAAATGAGTCATATCCAGCAATACTGAACTCACATTCCTCTGGGTCGATTCTCCTGTTCTTGTACAACAGTTCTACAACTCCTACAATATCTGGTTGGTGTACTCTTAGTAGTGTTTCAAACTCCTCCCTCTTATCAAGGAACGTGTCGGTATTAGTGTACATGACATTCAAGCCAGAATTTGTTCTCGGTAACGTCTCTGCTCTTAGTAATAAACCCGCTCCACCCACATTCTCAGAAGCTGCAGCATTTGCTAAGTACACTGTATTTTGCAGGGTGTGGTTAAAAATGTCATTGTTTACACGGCGCTCGTTCCCTCCTGTCCGGTAGGCTGAGCTGGTGCCGCCTCCCGGGTGGGGGGTTGAGTGGGTGGAGGGTGCACTGCTGCCCCCTGGCCCTGTGTCGGCACACTTGTTTCCACTACCCTCCCCCTGAGTATAACCCATGTGCACCTGTCCCCGTTCCTCCTCGACTCCTCCCTCTTCTGCTTCAAGTCCAGCAGGAGCTTCTTGTGCTGTTCCCTCTGCATTACCGTGCGGTCTGGGTGAATAAATACATCCCGAAATGCCTCGCTCCTTGCTAAGTTTATTGCCTGCCGGATAACTTGCCATTTTTCCTCCTCACTCCCTAGTGTGATCCTGAGGGGGCGAGGCTTAGCCCCCTGCTTTTGTCCCAGTCTCCTCACATCCTGAGGGGTTGCTGGAATCTTCAGAACCTCTGTGCAAATATTTTGAAACAGCACCTTGTCGTGTGTTTCCTTACTCACAGTTCCCTCTGCCTGGCTCTCTCTAACTCCAAAAACTATTACATTGTTCCTGCGCTGGAGCCGTTCCTGGTGTTCCTCCTCTCCCCTAACAGTAGGTGCGTTAATTTTCATTTCTTCGACACACTTTTTCAGAGTCCCAATCTGCTGTAGAACCTGTACTGATTCTGCATTACTCTCCGCCCCCCCCCGTGGCCCTCCTAATACGTCCGCATAACTCCTCTTAGCAACCACCTCCATTCTATTAGCTACTTCCTCAGTCTTAGCAAGGATCTCTTTCTCAACTTGCTCCAGTTTGTCAACCAGCAGGGCTCCTGCTTCATCTATTTTCGTCCCTAGAGAACTCGTTCCCTTATGGATTGCAATCGCTTCATTCACCTTGACTATGCAGCCAGGGCAATACCAGCAACAGCCATCAAGCTTTACGGCAGTTAGTAACCTCCTAAACGCTGCATTAGTTAGGCCTGCATCCTCCATATCCGACGTCTCCCTGCAGTAATCACATATCAAACTCATGGTTGTTGTTGTTGTGGGGGGGGGGGTGCAGACTGTGTATAAATCTACACCTATTTCAAAGAAAATAAAGAGAGAAAAAGTACTTAGCTACTCTCTGTTGCCTATGGAGTTGTCGTCTGCGACTGCGTACACTGTATCTCCCTGTGAATGGTGTATTGTAGGCACAGTTTCAGTCCTTGAGAAAGCACACAATCAACATAAAATTTAAAGTCTCTGTGGCACCTATGACACGACTTGGTTTCAGCTGGCACGGTGCCTTTCCAGCTTGCTTGCTAGTGAGCGCTCACTTTAAGTTATTTACAACTTCAGCGGTCACTGATGACACTATGAACTATCCCTGTGTACACTGTATCTCCCTGTGAGTGGTGTATTATAAACACAGATTCAGTCCTTGAGCAAGCACACAAACAAAATAAAATTTAAAGTCTCTGTGGCACCTATGACACGTATAGGCTGGCAGTTGTCCTTACCAGCTCGATTGCCAATATGTATTCACTTTAAGTTATTATAGTCTCTTCTGCATTCACTGATGACAACTATGAACTGATTTAACTGAAGGCACAGTACTACACTCCCTGGTTGGCCTTTATCACAGCCGTGACCACAACACCCTAAAAAATAAAATAAAATAAAAGCTTTGTCATGTGGCAGTGATTGTGTGGTTATAGGCCTGTGACCCTGGCTGCACCTCCAACTCGGTGGAAATTGAGTTTTCAAAAATACAATCGTGTCTAGCATGAAAAGTCCACCTCTGCGCCAGCCTGGCGGCTGCCACTCCCGCCAGCGACCTTGGCGTCCCTCAAGCCTTGTGTCCCTCCTCTGGGCACCCTCACCAACCAGCTCTCTCTACTCAACGCTTATTACCATGCTGCCTACCCAGCAACAAGCTGCATTGTACATCCAATACAGTATGTATACAATGAGCACATTGTGAGTTTCCTTTCTCCATCCCATCCTGAGTGTGAAACAATATCTCATAACCCCACAAATGGTGATCCCGGAGTGACCACTCACACAGGGTGGAGGAGAAACTGATCACTCTCCCAGTCTTCAAGCAACATGGAATATTGGCTTACCCACGCAGAGGCAGCTCTCATCGGCTCTACAACTACCGTCTACACCGCAGGTTAGACACCCTAGAGCAGCTCTGCTACTCTAAGAGACCCGCTCCTCTTCCTGCCCCAAGCACCACGTCCTACCGACCCCAACACACCCGTCCTGCCTCAGACGCCGCCCCCGGCCCAGCAGTACCCCCTGCTACTGTCCTGCACCCTGCTCAGGGGCGTTTCTACGGGGCCATGGCCCCAGATTTTGGGCTGGCCCCGGGGTTGGCCCCCCCCCCACTTTTCATTCTCAAAATTGTAATTCCAAAAACATTGCCAAAACCAGGAAGTGAGTCAAGTGACTCAGGCAATAGGCGTGCCGCACGCCAGATGCAGGCATGGGTGAGGTGAGGCCCGGAGGGCAGGAATTGGGAGGGTGCAGATATGCGGGGTGGGGTCACATCACGGTGTATATAAACAAACTGCCTTGTCGGTGAACATTACCACTCTGCAATTCCACTGAGGAGGGTGACAGACTGACAGTAATTGTCGAATTTGTCGCCGAAACTACCCAGAAGAAATATTTCGTCTGCCACAGTGCCACTGTGGGTTTTTCTACTTGCTAAGTGAGGTATGTTTAGAGAGAACGTATGACAGAGTAACATCGCGCTACTATCGATTGAAAGTGCAAGCCCTGAAGGAATTGATTTAGATTATTTTGTCGACGAGTTTGGCAGCCGACATAATAATCGTAGGATTAAGCTGCACTGAATATACTGCTGCCGTCACAGTACCGTGTGAACTGAAACCACACCATTGCCATTTGCCATTGGGTATAATGTAACAGTTGCATGCGGCGCCCATGTCTGAAAACGTAAACGTTGTCTCCATAATGTGTGAAGCGTGAGATCATTAATTTTTTCGCTGATGAATGTACATACATTGTAAAGACACTGCTATATGTTTCAATGTTTGTTATGTGGTACACCCGCCCTTTATGTGACTATGTGAGCAATAATACAGTTTTAGAGATATGTTCAAGTGTGTCAATACTCCAATGAATCATGATTAGTGGAATAAGAGTATTGCCAATATACCGCCATATGCTGATTATTTTAGGCTGGCGTCATGAGAGACGTCACTTCACATTTGTCAATCAAATTGGTGTAATAATGCCAAAAACTGCATCTTGCAAGTTGTACACAGGTTTGGTTTTGCCCCCCAACATTTACCTTGGCCCCAAAGTGCCCCCCCACTTTCCGAAGGCTAGAAACGCCACTGACCCTGCTGCTGTCGTGACCCTGCTGCTGTCATAGACACTCTTCCTAACGCAACCCCTGCTCCTGACCCAGGCCCACACACCCCAGCAGACGCATCTGAGGACTCTCTACCTGTCGCGAGGGAAGCACAACATTCATCGCCTCCACAACCCTCCTCCCTCTTTTCTCCCACAGATCTCGTGTATCTAGAGTTCTAGACAGAGTTGGCCCCCTCTAGCGGCCGGCCTGACACCGCTGTGACCACCCTCTTTCTACACAGTGCCACCAGCAAGCAACACCTCCTCCTCCGCGCCAGCCTGGCGGCTGCCACTCCCGCCAGCGACCTTGGCGTCCCTCAAGCTGCGTGTCCCTCTGGGCACCCTCACCACCCAGCTCTCTCTACTCAACGCTTATTACCATGGTACCTACCCAGCAACAAGCTGCATTGTACATTCAATACAGTATGTATACAGTGAGCACACTGTGAGTTTCCTTTCCCATCCTGAGTGTGAAACAATATCTCATAACCCCACAACATCAAATGGAGAAATGAAATCCCGCTACTATTTTTGTAAAAACTCTTGAGGGACAATTTTCTATTCCAACATGTTAAACATCAAACTCACCACGTAACGCTGTCCTTCAAATTTAACTGTTACTTGGTTCTTGACAAAAGCAGGCCAAAATTGAAATATTACAGGGCATTTACGATGGGATCAGGATGGAGATGAAGGGTATTCAGTGGCCAAATGATTCACTAAGATACAAGAACGCAGGCACTACGCTGAATACCATAGCCAGTAAAGTGAACCATTTGATCGATAAATAAATAAATATATATATATATATATATATATATATATATATATATATATATATATATATATATATATATATATATATATATATACCCAAGACCAAACCCAGTGCCTCCAGGAATACAAAGAGACCATTACAAATGAACCATGCGGCGGTTGACAAAGTTCATATGTTCTGAGCACGGTCGTACATGTTAGTTAACGTAAAATAACCCCAACGGACAAAACCCCAACGGGGCAGTCATTTGTCAACACTAACCTAACCTAAACATAAAAGTGCTTTATTTTATATTTTATATACGAGACTGGGGTTTTGTCCCTTGGGGTTTTATCCGGTCACCCGTAAAATCAGACGATTCATATTACGCTCAATAGCCCATAAAACATGTAGCTCTATTCAACTACTTCTTATAGTGTTCATTCGGAACCGATTCCCAATTGTATTATGATATTGAAATAGATATTCCTATCACAATATTTTTCTTCTTGTAAGCAGGATATAAATACATCATCATCCAACCAACTGCACTAACTTTGGCCTATAGGCTACTCATATTAATATCCTTCCCATCTCTTTTTGATGAATCTTCGTTCGAATCAATTTGTTCCGTTGTCATTTCCACTCTGTGTTGGTGGGAGAATCAGAATAGTTACCTGACGTACAGGAAGGGTACAGTTGACTATGCGCCCTTCACTGCGGGTGTATTAGTGATCGAACTTCTGAATGGAACTGTACATCGGCTCGAAAACTGCGAGGACAACAATGTATTAGCCCCATAGTTTTTATATAAATGTCAGGGCAGTACATTAAGTTTATATAATCATATCACCCCCTGTAACTTTCCACTGACTATGAGGTGACATGGTCACATCACGTGATGGGTAAGTTCCTTGAGGAGCGGCCCTAAGAATGCTAGGTCAGCACATAGAAGCCGGCTACTGCAGGCACTCTCACTCAACCCCTCACCCCAACAGGACGTATTTTAGAAGAGCTATTTAACATAGCCTCCATCCTCATTTAACACTCATAGCTACAGTGATTAAGTTACGGTGATATACACGTGGAAATGTATATAATATATTTTCTTCATACCTTGTAAATAGAAGAAAGACAGTTGGGTTTCGTTACTAAAACCCTATATACTTTTACATGTTCCAGCCCCATTAACTCATCAAGAATCAACGGTTAAAGAGCCAATTCAACAATGCAAATGGCTACCGTGATCTTCAAAAACTTCTACCCTCTTTATCTTGATAATATCCTTCCCCCCTGTGTTTTGTGGACAAATAATATGTCTTTCTCCTTTTCTCCATCGCCCTCTACCATCTACCTCCTTTTAACCGTCACCAGTAACTCTCGCCAACAAAACCAGCTGTTGCCCACCTCTAGTCTAATAAATCATCCTACCATAAATTCACCTGCCCTTACTAATGAATAACTTACTTGATCCTTCGCTTGGTGATGTGTTGTGTCATCCAAGTAATGATTTACTCCCACTATATTTCATCGACGTTCACACACAAAATAACAAGTCTTATGAGGAAGGGATGGAGAGCACCGAGACCCTCACCTGTACACTTCGTTGCTGGAAACAAACTTCATGGTCGAAATTAATTACGCTCAAGTCGATCCAGACCGAAACAGCTTTGAACCATCCTAACCACAAAGTTCGAACCAACGACCCAAAAGAAGAGGGAAGGAGACGGTCATGGAGGATGCTAGGGTCATGTTGACAGAAATGTTATTTTAATAAGTTGGCAAACCATTATGCATTAAATTTTTAACTGTAAGGATGTGTCATGTATCGTTGAGGTTAGCAACATAATAGATCTAGGCAATAGTCAACCATTTTATTATATATAAGCAAAAAGATGTATGTAAACAGGGAGATCGCCACTCCTCATAATCATAGACCGGTGAGCTTGACAGCATGGTGTGTAAAATACTAGTAGTATGAGACCTAAATTAGTTTTTTGAGTGGTACCCTACACGGTGAGCTGCAGGAGGTTTTAAGGGTCTTCTCAACAGAAATTGTGTTGCCTAGAGGCAATTAAAGGTAGGGTACTAAAATTTGACTGAGGGAACCTTAAGATTTATTACGGTGTTTAGTGGTTAATCACACGTTACAGGAGGAGGGGGAAGCACAACCAATAAATAAATAAATAAATAAACAAATAAATAACAACTCCAAACATCTAATATTCAGCAATATCTAACTGATATGAAATACGTAGGTTTTTTATTGAATGGCATTGTCTGTGCAACATACTATACATACTCGTATATCAGGTGCCAGATATGCGTTATAATTTACAATTTGCAAGAAATGCTATTTCCAGCTTAATAACTTAATAACTGTCTATTAGTTTCTGCTTATATCTGCCTGTCTGCCTATATATGTCTGTGTGTTTATCTATATCTGTCTGCCTGCTTATATCTGGCAATCTGCATATATCTATTTGTCTGTCTGTCTGTCTCTCTCTCTGTCTGTTTATATGTATTTTCTTTATAATACCTCTTGTCTCTTTCTCTTTTCATATCACGTGACCGATCGCTCAAGCGGCTAACGAGCCGACCTTTTGGTGAAGAGGATAAAAGAAAAGGAAAGTAATCAGAGACGTCTCCCCGCCCACCTGGTATGATGTCCTCCGTAAACTTCCTGACCTCTCGTATGTCTATGGGAAAGTGTCGCGGAAAGGGGACGTGATTGGGTATGACTTTGCTTGGGAGATTGGTATCCCCGCATCCCCTGAGCAACGCTCTTGTGCATTATGCAGAAGACCCGACAGCCGCACCCTTATCCACTACCTCCTAAGATGTCCCCACACACAACGCTTCCGTGACGCCTGCTGGACCACCATTCCACGACCCCCTGACGGAGACACGATGATCCTCCCCATACTGGCCAGCTATTATGTAAACAACATTGATTATGTGTTAAAGGAATATCCTTCCTTCCTTAGGCTTTAGTAAGCCCCTTTATAATATTTATACTGTATACACCTGTCACACTTGCCAGATGCTTCTGGTGTTATTGTACAGGGGTACCTAGTGACAGCACTAGGATCCTGCTTCCTCTATCAAGGAATAAACAATTGAAATTGAAAAAAAAATTGAATCAGAGACGTGACCGATCGCCCAAGCGGCTAACGAGCTGATCAGTGGAGAAGAGGATAAAAGTAAAAGTAACTGTTTTCATCACCCCTTGTCTAATATCTCTATCCCATCACTTCTCTCTCTTTCTGTCCACAATAACAAACACAAAACACAGCCACTTCAGCTACCCTGAGAGATTGGAGCGCCTGAACTTGCCTAGCTTATATTACAGACAGGCAAGGGGTGACCTAGTTGAGGTGTATAAGCATCTCAGGGGGCACTACTCAGTCGAGTGTCCTTACTTGGAGCTGGTGGACGCTCGCCCCACAAGGGGTCACAGCTCAAGATTGAAGACGTCGCAAGTCCAGAAAACTGTGAGGGCAAACTTTTCTGAAGTGAGGGTTGTAAACTCTTGGAATAATCTACCAGAAAGTGTTGTGACGGCACCGAGTGCTAGCTCTTTCAAGACAAGACTTGACCAACACTGGAGCGGGTTCAGGTACATTCAGGAGCCAGTGCATGCCCAGTACTTGCCAACAGTGCGTAACAGAGACGTGACCGATCGCCGAAGTGGCTAACGAGCCGATCTTTTGGTGAAGAGGATAAAAGAAAAGGAAAAGTAATCAGAGACGTGACTGATCGCCCAAGCGGCTAACGAGCCAGTCAGTGGTGAAGAGGATAAAAGTATAAGTATAAAAAAAGTACAAATAATTATCACAGACACAGAACTTTCACCACTGCATAATACAGAAAAAATACATCTAGCAATTTTTGGCCTATTTCAGTCCCGAATAAAGTAAGGATTCCATTCACGCGGTAGTGGGAGCTTAGCGCCAAAAATAGATCATATTGAAATGTACACGGTTGCGTTAAGGTGGCGGCACACTGGGCACATTCCTCCAAACATGTTGCCCGTTTTGCTGGCTGTTGGCCTGATGGCCCAGCTATACTGCCAGACTGGGGGTCACTAATTCTAAGGGTAAATACTTAACTCTAATCTTAATTTCTAAGGGTTGCTGCCACCAGATCCCCTCTGGACAGCATGTAGCTCGTTAGGTAGCGTGCAGAGTGGACTAGGCATTGGGTTAGGTTTTTCATTGACCAGATCGATAAGGGGAAAGAAGGGTGAAACCATAACATGTCTTAACTAATTTATTCTTTATAAACTATATGGTAACAAAAAAATGCAATTGAGCTGGCCTTCCTCAGAAGAACAACGATGAGTTTGGGTACCCTGCTTACAATATCATTTAATACTTGGGACTGCTCCACCTCTATGGAATATAGCACCTTAGGTCATCATACATAGTAACACCATCTCACCTCCCTGTAGCACCAGCTCAACACACCTGTGTTGAGCTGGTGCTACAGGTTGGCTTATAGCCTCTGGGATGTCTTCCTCTGACTGCCTGGAATGGTAAAGTTTCATGAGATTAATGTGACAAAGTGTTACTCTTTCTACCCATTCCAGGCTCTCCCCTTAAAAGCAAGTTTACTGGTCCCTATATAGTTGCTAATAAACTATCTCCTCTCAACTATATAGTCCATACTCCTGATCGCAGAAAAGATTCACAACTTGTTCACATTAATCTCATGAAACTTTACCATTCCAGGCAGTCAGAGGAAGACATCCCAGAGGCTATAAGCCAACCTGTATTGCATACGGTTTTGTCAGGGCCGGAGCCGGAGACAGATGACATGGACCTATTGGAGAATTTAGACTTCCCTCTACCTAAAGAAAACCCTGCTAACAGTCACATACTCAACAACTTGGATGAGTATTTTTCTGTTCTGAATCCATCTCAAGCAAAAGATCTCACTAAGTTATTATCAACATTTCCTAAAGTCACGTCAGACCTCCCAGGGTTTTGCAATATACTTAAACATGATATTAAGCTAATCTCAGATGATGTACAACCCATTAGGCAATCAGCCTATCGACTAAATCCACAAAAAAAGAGATTATGAAAAAGGAGGTAGATTTTTTGTTAAAACATAACTTAGCTGAGCCTAGTACCTCCCCCTGGGCTTCACCTTGCCTTCTCATTCCAAAACCCGATGGCACTTTTCGTTTCTGTACCGATTATCGTAAAGTGAACCAGGTCACTGTCTCAGACTCCTACCCTTTACCTTTGATTGAAGATATAATAGACAGCATAGGCTGTGCCAAATTTATCAGTACCGTGGACCTATTGAAAGGATATTACCAAGTGGGACTCACGGATAGGGCAAAAATAATCTCGGCATTTATAACTCCATTTGGTCTTTTTCAATATTTGGTAATGGCGTTTGGCTTTTCTAATGCTCCGGCCACATTCCAGAGGGCCATCAACTACCTTATTCAGGACCTAGGTGGGACGTTCGCCTACCTGGATGACCTGGTGGTGGTGTCGGACAGCTGGG
The DNA here is from genome assembly GCF_018991925.1 of Homarus americanus. Taxonomy (NCBI): domain Eukaryota; kingdom Metazoa; phylum Arthropoda; class Malacostraca; order Decapoda; family Nephropidae; genus Homarus; species Homarus americanus. Next base: position 5,047,117 of record NW_024723833.1, on the reverse strand, counting down.
ACGAACATCTGGTGCGTTTGGAGATACTGTTTGCACGACTGCAAGAGACTGGATTCACCATAAACCTGGCTAAATCTGCTTTTGGCCGGGCCTCAGTGACTTACCTGGGACATATCGTTGGGCATGGTATGGTGAGACCCAAGGACGCAAACGTTAGAGCCATCTTGTCCTTCCCCACTCCAAGGACGAGGAAGGAACTCATGCGCTTCCTGGGGATGTGCGGCTACTACCGTCGGTTCTGCAGTAACTTCTCCAGCGTGGCCGGACCCCTCACAGACCTTACCAGTTCTGCGGTCCCTTACATCTGGAACCAGAAGTGCGACCAGTCTTTCCACCGCCTCAAAGCCTTCCTTGCCTCTAAGCCTGTAGTCCACCCCCCTGACTACACCTTGCCCTTCCATCTGCAAATCGATGCTAGTGGTGTCGGAGTTGGGGCTGTGCTCCTACAACCCGACCCAACCACTGATGTCCTTCACCCTGTGGCATATTACTCCGCCAAGTTGAAAAAACATCAGACCAACTACTCGACCATAGAGAAGGAGGCCCTGGCTCTGGTGTTGGCAATAAAGAAGTTTGAATGTTACCTCCAGTCTTGCCCACAAACAACCCTGGTCTTCACCAACCATAACCCACTCACGTTCATCCAAACCAACAAGACCTCCAACCAGCGAATCCTCCGCTGGGCTCTCCTCACCCAGCCCTATAATCTACAAGTCCGGCACATAAAGGGGGTGGACAACCTGATTGCAGACTCCTTATCCCGAGCTCCAGTAGAAATGCAGCAGCTACTCTCCAGACGCACCAGGTGATCACCTCCTTCGCGCCCGCGCTACGGAGTTCTTTGGAGGGGGGGTGTGTTACGAACCCCTCGACCCAGCACTACGAACCACGCCATCTATTGTCTTGATCTACCTACCCAGCACCACGAGCAACGCCATCTAGGGACGAGACACGAGTATGACTCGTCTTAGTTACCACTCCGGGGTTTCCCTTCTCCATATCCTGGTTGTTGCGTCACTTCCTCCAAGTCTTCTTTGTGAGCTCCAATTCGAGGAGAGAGCACTACACTCTGGGAAGTGACCACAGGATCATCTATCCTCTAAACCTACGGCACAGTGACTACCTACCGTCTTCTACAATACTCAGCCTTACTCGTCAGCCATCTCAGCTCCTCACTTAAGTATTTGTAATCTTGTATTGCCTCCCCCACGTCCACCTTGCTTCACGATTGTTTTATGTTTTATTAATATGTATATACTGTTAATGTTTAGGTTAAGTATGGTTAAGGGTAATTTATAGGAAGCTGATTATTTTGTTAAGGAATTCATGGTACTTTATTATACACAACGAAAACTCTCATCCTTTGTCTACCCTTTTATAGTCCGATTGTCTTTGTTTTTTTTTTTGTTGTTACCTGTTGGGATCTGGGTAGACGTATAACTATATTCTAAATCCCCAACTCGTAACACCTGTTACACTCCATACCTGCAAGTATGGGACTCCTTGTAATTTCTAGGTATACATAACAGGCACCTCGTTCGCACACCGCCCTCGGTGGGTAGAGACAAGGGCTACACCAAGAGACATACCAGTACTATTTCTACGCCTGGTATTATAGGTCGCTCCAAGTGACAACCGCGGAGTTTCTCAAGCGTTTCCATATTTGTTCTACTCATTTGGGGTGGTGTGCTGGGGATCCACAGGTTCACAGTGGAAGTGCATGACCACTGTGGTGTGGCCTTCACAGTGTGGTCATGGCTGACGCCCGGTAGGCACTCAGAACGTGTCGTCCTGTGTTGGGAGAAGTCGAGGCATCACTGAGAATACTGCCGGAGGGGCTTTCGTCATCACACATTAGTACACTATGACTTCGCTTTTTGACATCAGGCAAGGTTTTAAGATGTAAAAACTGCTAGATAAGTCCTTTTTAGGGCTGAATAAAGCATGATGCAGGACACTGACCTGTGTTAGGAGAAGTCGAGGCATCACTGAGGGTGATGTCCTGAGTCGCGTCTCCCACCCTCCTCTCTGTTTAGGCCTACAGTTTCCAATCTTCAATTTTCACTTTGGATTCCTATGGTTCCCACATCTCCAATTTCCTTTTTATTGTGACCTCATGCTTTATAAATACATATCTTAATCCTAAATTACACACTAAGGTAAGGGTCTGGTTTGCTAGTTCGTGGGTAAATTCATTGGGTTATAACATCAACGCGGCACACCCGAGGCGGCCTAGGCGCCAACCCAAACAAAGCCTAGCATCGTATTTTCATGGCGTGGGTATACAAGATATTCTTTTTGAAGCATAGTTTCTAGATCACTTCCCACACTTCACATAGTTCTGATACCTTTACCCTTTTTCCAGATCATTGTTCTCATGTATTTTCATATGATATCTGTGGAAGTTATGTTCGCTACACGTTCACAGACCTAAATAGTATGACCTTCAAACCATGATCCACACTTAGTCCTACAGTACACTAGTCCGGCTCAACTGGACTTTCCCAATCATCTTATGGATACCCTGACTCCCTGAGTTCTCCTTAATGTTATGAATACATACAATTAATATTATATAACCGTACCTGGGTCCAACACAACACATGATTCAGTAACATTGAGTAGGTGAGTTATCCTTTATCAATGTTTCCCGTTTTCTGAGATTCTACAAGCGCGGTGGATTTGAATGTTATATAGCGTAATAGGAATTAAATGGGTTTTTAGGAATGACAATGATGTGCGCAGTACACAGCAAGTAGCAGGATTTCAGCTGTTGCTAGAAATGGACAACGATTTGGTGAGGATCTTTGCTGGCCAGATTAGTGCTCATATGAGCTTCATATAATTTCAAGTAAAAATTAAAATAAATAATGAAACAATAATAATTTAAAATATAACATATAAACAGTGACATATTTTTATTTATTTGTCACTTTAAAACTTTAGTATTGTTAAATCACTTTTCAGGGTCTTCTTTGACCAGCCAGCCGCTGCCACTTCTAAAGAAGCTTCACGGTGCACCCATTTGTCTTTTCTTTAGCTTTTGCAGACGCCTCACTTGCTTCAGCAATTGAAGAACTTAGCAGATTCCTGCAAGGCCTCAACTTAAGTAACGGGATCCGTGGCGAATCTTGTCTAGACGCTTTGTTGTTTTGGGGGGCTAGGGTGGCCAGACGTCCGGCTTTAGGCCGTACAGTCCGGCTTTTGAGCACTGTCCTCCGTCCGGCGCTACCTCGAGCCGGACGTTAATTTGTTCTCCTTTTTGTTGTCTGACTAAAAAGAATTATATAAATTACCTTAGGTATACTTAAAACAGAATAAAAAAACAGCCGGAACCAAAAGCCATAATAACCGTTAAGTTAACGTATTTTTCCTATATGTAGTTGCCGTTTTCAACACTGTTGATGAGCCGCAGTGTACGACACAACACTGTCAGCAGTCACCACTTCCGACGGTCCGACTCTCCGAGATGGTCAGTCTGTAGTGGATTATCTTATACCCCTACAAGTCAGCCCAAGGCCGAGTGGAGAGTAGTTGACTTTTTTGTTGTTGCTACAATTTGGTGAGCATATGCTGTTTCAGCAAGAGTAAAAATGAACATTCATTTCTTTCAGTTGTTTATTTATACTGTATGAATGCATGTATGTAATATATACAGTGCGTTTTAAAAAATGACCACAAAATAGCATTCATGACAGTATAGTGTTATTGGACAAATCAACAATTCTTCTTAGTATATTTTGTATATTTTATACAACGTTTTATGTATTTTCAACTCTTAATTAATATGCTTAATTTAGGTTAAAAAATAGGTGTCGAAAAAAATATAGAACAAATTTCCTCCTTTTGGGAAATTTGGAAATGGCCACCCTAGCACACGCACCAACAAAACATCACAATTGTGATGCAAAAGTCTGTTTTGCTAGCCAGTGTTTGCCAAACATGTTTAGAGGAAAGTGCCCAGTGTGCCACCACCTTTAGTGTTATGCGTTTGCAGTACATTTCAATCGGTCCCTGCAGCGATTGAAACAACAGCATGGAAGTGGACAAGTGAATCCCACACTGTGAGGGCAAACCTTTTCGGAGTGAGGGTTGTAAACTCTTGGAAGAATCTACCAGAAAGTGTTTTGACGGCACCGAGTGTGAGCTCTTTCAAGACCAAACTTGACCAACATTGGAGCGGGTTCCGGTACATTCAGGAGCCGGTGCATGCCCAGTACTTGCCAACAGTGCGTAAAAGAGACGTGACCGATCGCCCAAGCGGCTAACAAGCCGATCTTTTGGTGAAGTGGATAAAAGAAAAGGAAAAGTAGTCAGAGACGCGACTGATCGCCCAAGCGGCTAACGAGCCAGTCAGTGGTGAAGAGGATAAAAGTGACATCACTAGTTCGTGTTTCATACACTTGCTCTCCCCACCAGGGCCGGATTAAGCTTAATAGGGGACTGAGGCACAGATCAATTTGGGGCCCCCTACCCTCAAGGTATATGTAAATAACAAGAACAAAATACACCCAAATTTATCAATGATTTCATCAATATTAAGCTTCTGCAAAATAACACATTCAATGTTCATAAGAGACAGAAAATTGAGACGTTGCTAGGACATCGTTGAACGAAGTTCATGTTTTATACGCTTCAACTTCGAGAATGTTTGGATTTGGGGGGCCCCTGAACTGAACTGAACAAAGGCTCGTGACAGGGGGGGAAGAGGTTCAGGGGAAGGATAAAGGGAGGATTGAAGTGAATTTGAGGAGAGGAAAGGTGCAGTGGCTAAACACCGCTTGCGTTATTTTGGGTTTAAGTTGGAGTTTTAAGTTGGAGGTAGCAGCCACTAATCTGGACGCGGCAAGGAGGTGGCCGGACCCTGAACCAGGTGAGCGTCAGGTGCGTGTCGGGTTGGGCAAAGAAATATTTTGGTCTTCTATCTTGGTATTCTTGTTAGCTTGAAGCTAATCTTTTCTTCCTTTTCCTCCTCTTCTTGCTCTCCTTACTCTGTTGGACTGTCCATTCGGAAGTGTTTGGGTCCTGTTCTTCGTCGTCATCGTGCCCTGAGTGTTCGTAGATGTGGAAGAGGGCGGAGGGGGTAAGCGTGGTTTCGTGGGGTTCTGCCCCTGGGGTCTCGTGGTGTTTTTGTTTCTTGGTAACTGGTAAATAATTCTCGTACTTCTTTTCTTCGGTCTTGTTGGGGTCTTGATTCTTCTTTTCTTCGGTCTTCACTACAAGGAGAGCCTCCTTGTAGCTCAGTTTTTTCTTGGTTCGCAGCTTAGCCACCCTACACTCCTCCCTCCACTTGGGACACTCCTGGTCGGAGGAGTGAGGGCCACCACAAGCTGCGCATTTCCTGTCGGCCGCCGAGCAGTTGGTGTCCTGGTGCCCGGGTGTTCCGCATCTGCAACAGACCTCCCTAGCACGACACTTCCCCGCCAGATGGCCGTACCTCTGGCATTTGTAACATCTTGTTGGTCTTCTTTCATACGGTCTTATTGAAATGTTCTCCCATCCCAGCAAAACGGTGCTTGGTAGCTTCGTGGGGTAGCTAACCAGTGCTACTCCACTGGTCAGCTTCCGTACTATTGTGAGCTGGTCTCCGATCGGCTCAGCCAGTTCTTCTTCAAGGTGTTCTATCTCGGCATGGGAGATGACTCCCAACACCAAGTTGTCCTCTGGGTGAGTATGCACATGTATCTGAATCCTATTGATTTCTGTTATGTTGGCTAATTGTTGGGCCTGTCCTCATTCCGCGAAGGTGACCATAAGGCCACCACTCACTGGTCTGCGGACGACCCTTGTCACCCCCCTGATTTTTAAGGAGTCAAAAAACTTCCTTAGGTTAAGGAGGTTTAGTTGCTTGCGCGAAGGGTTTAGTTGATTGCGCGAAGGGCCTGTGACTGGGTACAGTCTTACGACCTTCGCCTGGTCACAGGTCAAAATCGTCAAGTTCACGCAGTACCTCGGGAGCAGAAAAGATTTTGTCGGGGGGCCTGAGGCTAGTGCCTCAAGTGCCTCATGGTTAATTCGGCACTGCTCCTCACCCAGACATAAGATATTCTTGCCACAGCTATGCATTTCACAAATATGTAAGGGGAAATTTGACCAACAAAACAACTTCATTTTCTGCAGCATTTACCTGCTGTGTTCTTAGAAACTTAGCAACTGTTTCATCAGTTCACTCACTATATATCCCAACAAAAATACCCGTTTCTGTAATGCATTTAGAAACCTAACTAGTGTTGTTTAATTAGGTAATTAAAGTACAGTTAACCCTCACTTTACGCGGTTAATGTAACCCGGAGGGTACCGCGGAAAGTGAGGAACGCGTAAAGTGAATAACATAACATATGGGATTAATTGAAATGGAGTCCGGGCCGATCCCCAAACTCCACTTTTTGACGACACACAACTATGTTGTAGTAAAAATTTTATCTTAACTTTATGATGGTATGAAAAAACAAGTAATATAGAAGAGGTTAGGTTAGGAAAGATAAAGGTTAACATAGGAAAAATAAAGGTAAGGTTAGAAAACTAAAAATTAGGTGTAACTTACGGTAGTAGAAGAGATGGGTCGGCATACGGGGATGGAGGCTGGTTCCGAGGCAGAGGGCAGATTACTGGCCCTCAGGTGAATCACCATTACTAGGTGAATCACCATTACTAGGTGAATCACCATCACTGTCACTTACAGTTGTCAGGGCTTCCCTGACAAATCCCTCAAAGTCATCTTCACTGCCACTATCACTGGCTTGGGCTGGCTGTGGTGGGTTGCGGGCGAAGAAATCTGTTATGCTTTGCTGACGGCTGGCGTTGATGTTGTCGTGATACACCTTGATGTACGGCTCCATAGCCTGCACCAGCCGGGTATGGAAGACTTCATAGCGGTCATCGTCATTGTCGCGGGAAAGGAAGGACTTCATCTTCTCTGCACACTCCATGGCACCCTTAATATCACTATGACTTAAATTGTGTTCTTCGGAGACTGACGCACCTTCTTCCTCCTCTTCACTGACGTGTTCTTCTTCCAACATCTCGTCGGCAGTCACTTCAGGATCTCTGATCACCTCCAGGATGTCGTCGTTGGTGGTCTCGGAGAAGCCTGGAACTGTAACAGTCTGCGCAGCTTCTCTGGCAAGGTCCACTGCTACTGCAACATTCTGAACCTCACCAGTCACAGATTGACTCCTCCTCTCACCTGGTATTCCATGCAACACATGTCTCCATGCGTGACGAATTGTAGCAATAGACAGCTGATCCCATGACTCCACCAAGAAGTCCACAGCTTTCTTGATGTTAAATACTCTCCAGAATTGTTTGAAGAGTATTTTTTGCTGTTCTAACTGTTGATCCTCATCTTCTTCGCTCTTGCTATCGGTGGTGGTGTCACTCAGGTTACGCAACTCTTCCCTGGTGTTGGTGTAGTCGTTCAGGAGCTGGAATTTTTTTGTTGAGAATGCAGCTTTCACATTGCAAATCAACTCCTGGTCCATGGGCTGGATTAAAGACGTAGTGTTGGGAGGAAGGAAGACCACTTTTACGTTGGGGTGACGATCTAACAGTAGGGGCGAGTGTCCTGGTGCGTTGTCCAGCAGCAACAAAATATTAAATGGGACATTCTGTCGCTCACAGAATTTCTTTACATCGGGAACAAAACAGTCATCAAACCAGGAGAGGGACAGTGTAGAGAACATCCATGCCTTACGTGCTGTCAGCCAGTGGACATTTAGCTTGGTCATGTCCATGCTCTTGTAGGCGTGCGGCTTGCGGGCTGTGTGGATCACCGATAACTTGAGCTTACAGGTACCGGAGGCATTGGTGGTAAACAGGACGGTGATGCGTTCCTTCTGCATTTTCCGGCCCCGAATCCTGCTGGCATTCTTCACAACGAAGGACTTGGAAGGTAGTTTTTTCCAGAAAAGACCAGATTCGTCCATGTTAAACACCTGGTCGTCACTGTACTGTCCTTCCTCCATAATCTCACGTAAAAACGGAGGAAATTCCCGAGCCGCAGCACGATCAGCACTCGCTTCTTCACCACCAATGTTTATATTGGTGATCTTGTTCCGGATCTTAAACCTCTGTAACCACCCAGAGGAAGCATTAAAGGGTTTGGGCTCTGAAGTTCCCATCTTTCGTGCCACTGCCATGTACAGTTCACGTGCGTAGTCCTTAACAGAGCGCGTGTCGACCGCCATGTTCCGTCGCGCCTGACGCACCAAGTACCTCACAAGTAATTTTTCTGTCTTGAGAAGCACCTGGTTGTGAAAATACTTGATCATAGAAGCACCTGTAGACTTTGTGATCTTCATGTGCTCCTTTATCTTGGCTGAATCCTTCTTTATAGTCCGGATCGTAGATTCGTTCACGCCATGCTGGCGCGCCAAATCAACCTGCCTTGTTCCTTTCTCCAACTCTTGGATGATGCTATACTTCACCTCGTAGCTTAAGGAACGTCGTGTCTTCTTTGGTTTAGTGCCGCTGGGTCCAGGTAAGGAAAGGTTTCTCTCTGGGGGTGGTGGTCCGGCGGAAGCCATTTTACGGAACAATGGATGCGCGTTTACACGGAGTGGCCTTGAGGGATGAAACTGCCGCGGCTAGGTCAAGCGTCGTCTTTCCTCCCTCCCTCCCTCCCCCGGGTGGACACGTCATAATACTTTAAGCCAATTACAGCTAGCAGCAGAGGGGGGTAGGGATGCATGGCCAATCACAGGTCTGATACGCCATATGACGTCAGTGATAACGCAACAAAGACACACACTGCGCAACCTTACCGCGCCGCTTGCCCAAGCGGAGGGAGGAGGAGGGAAAGGCAGGCGGGCGGGTGGCGCGAATCTAAAAATAGCGTCGCACCGGACACTCTCCGCGTAATGGGGTTCACGTACCGCGTAATGTGAGCACGTGAGGTTCTGGCAAGGCACCGCGTTAACGTGGAAACGCGGAATGCGGGACCGCGTAAAGTGAGGGTTAACTGTATGCATCATTCTTTATATATCATTTTACTAGATCCTTACATTTTTGACACAGTTCTAAAATGAAGGTTCATGGTCTCAATAAAAGGGTTCATTGGAATACAAATTTATATCACTTATTATTTATCTATGTTCTCTATTATTTCTTATGTTATAATTATGCATGACTTACCTTGTACATATTGGAAGTCGTTGCCTTGGACAAATGGCTTCTTTGTTCCTGCAGTGTTTCACCAAATCCTCCTCAAACAAGGAGATAACATGTGCGAATTGTTGTCTGCTCGGACAAAAATATTCTTAGAATTTTTCTTCATCCAAGCTTAGCTTTTTTACCAAAGTATTGTACGCTCCAAATTTGGAACAATTCAGCAGCAATTTGTGCACCCACCATCTATGTTTCCTTGTCCGTTTTCCCTTTGGATCACGCATGTCCTGTTCCCACCGTGTAAGACAGAATTTGCAACTGCAAATTTTAACGGGTGTCCGTTTTCCAAGGCAATTTAACGCAAATGCACACTGTAGACGTATACCGCAAGCGTACTAAAAACGTAAATATGGAATCCTAGCTTAAACACCTACACAGGAGCCTTCCCATTACTTTCCCTCCAGCCATCCATAAGAAATCATCTTATAGGCTACCCCATTCTGATAGGTTATAAAAACATAATTATCCATAACAGTATATATGTACAAAACATTTTCAACTACGTATAGGCAAAAAAGGTTACACTGTTTTAGCTACATATTATTCAATCTAGTCTTTACTTATATTCACTTGCCATGTTCATTCACTGAAGAAAAGAATGCCTTTATTCAATATTGAGTAGAAAATTTAAAGATTTGTAACGTTTCAAATAAATATCTTATCTTGAAATGTGTTCCTTAATACTGTAAAAATAGCTCTGCAAGTCTCAGGTATAACTGCGTTCAGCGCTTGCGGTGATGTCATTGCTGTTGTGTACTGCAAATCATAGGATCTTCTTGTTGCTAGAAACCTGAGAGTAGCTTTCAGACGTTCATCGGGACTAATGGCTTTCCACATGCAGGTATCCTTTCGTTTAATCAGAGGAGCAACCAGGGATAATAGGTGTAAATAAGAACATAAAAATGGAGGAAACTGCAATGGGCCTATTGGCCCCTATTGGGCAATCCCTTTTTACACCCATCCCCTATTGCTATCCAGCGTATTCGAGATTATGATGATGTTCAGTAACTTGTTCCACTCATCCGTAACTCTATTTCCAAACCAATGTTTACCAATCTCGTGCCTAAATCTATACAGGGCATTTGTCTAATTTAAAACCATTGCTATGAGTTCGCTCCTGCTGGATAGATTGAGTACCTTTGTTATATCACCTTTGTTTAGCCCTGACTTCCATTTATACACCTTGATCATATCGCCCCTCGCTCTACGTCTCTCGAAGGAGTATAAATAAAGATGCTTTAACCTGTCTCTGTACTCAAGGTTCGTAAAGGCCGGGATTGATCTTGTCCTTCTCCTCTGAATTCTTTCTAGGGATACTACGTATATCCATTCTGTGGTATGGTGACCAAAACTGAACTGCATAATCCAAGTGAGGTCTCACAAGCACAAGACATAGTTTTAGGATAACCTTGTGGGGTATGAGAAGTTTGTTCAGACTCACACTCAGGATGGGATGAAGAAAGGAAACTCACAATGTGCTCTCTGTATACATGTTGTATTGGATGTACAATGCAGCTTGGCGTTGGGAAGTGGCAGCGTGGTTACAAGCGTGATGTAGAGAGAGCTAGTTGGTGAGGATGCTCAGAGGAGGACAGCTTGTGGGTCGCCATGCTTGCCGGCGGGAGCGAGGGCCGCCAGGCAGCGACGGAGGAGGTGTTGTTTGCTGCAGCTGTAACTAGAAGAAGAGAGAGCTGGTTGGTGAGGATGCTCAGAGGAGGACCAGCTTGTGGGTCGCCATGCTCTCCGGCAGGAGCGAGGACCGCCAGGCAAGCGGAGGAGGAGGAGGTGTTGCTGGCTGGTTGGTGTAGGTAGAAAAGAGACAGGTCACCACGAGGTCAGGTCTTTTGTAGCGGAGGTAGGCGTGGGTAGATAGTTGACCCCCGCTCCGTGGGCGGCGCTGGTTGACCTAGACCACGAGGCACACACTGTGGAATTCGCGGGGTCGGCTACTCAGCAACAAACAGCGTTTGTAGGGGAGAAATCCACTACAACCTCACTAGTCTTGTAACTAACACTCCTTTGTATGAACCCAAGTAGTACTTTGTTAGCCTCTTTTCGAGCAAATACACATTGTTGACTTGTTTTAAGATTTCTAATTATCATTACTCCTAAATTTTTCTCAGTCGGATTTCTCTATAACAACGTTGTTCATCTGATATCTGGTTCCTCTGTTTACATTTCCTAGACTAAGCAGGTAGTAGGTATTAGGCAGCTACCAAACAGGGAGGTACTACCGCCTGGGATGATATTGGAAGCATAATGTGTTGTCTATGGTAGACCCTGCTGCCATTTGGCACCCGGAATGCTCACTTTACGCGGTGCATGAACTCTTTTATGCGGAGAGCAGGGCGGGCAGGGTGCGTACAAGGTCGCCCAGTCATCAAAACATTACCGAGTTCTTCACCCGCCACCCACCACAGTCGGCCCAAGTCAGTGATAGTGATAGTGAGGATATGGACTTATATGGACTTTGAGGGGTTTGACAAAGAGGCCCTACAAGCCTCTGTGGTGGATAGTGATACAATTGATACAAGTGATACAGGTGAGGGCCAATAATCTGCCCTCTGCCTCGGAACCAACCCCCCATCCCCGTGTGCCCAGCCATCTTTTCTACTAATGTAAGTGTTAAAAAACCTAATATTATTGATATTTTTCTTAATTATTAATTGTGTGTGCATACCATCATAAAATTAAGAAGTTATTTTTATTACAACGTAGGTATTGTGTCTGAAAAAGTGGAGTTTGGGGGTTGGCCCAGTCTTATTTCAATTAATCCCATATGTTATGTTGTTCACTTTACGCGTTTCCCGCTTTATGTGGGCCTCCGTGGGTTCAATTGACCGCGTAAAGCGAGGTTTCACTGTATTACATTTTCGCCCCCCAGGCCATGATGTGGGTCAGTGACCTGTGCCCGGGTGGGCTAATCCCCGTAAAAAAAACAAAACAAAACAAAACAATAATAATAATAATTACTTTGTCCTCATTAAATTTCATCTGCCATTTTTCAGACCATGCGAAAAATTTGTTTAGATCTTCCTGTAGTTTTGCAGAGTCCTCGTTAGATTTAATTACAAGCCCTATTTTATTGTCAGCAAATTTACTTAATGTTGCTGAATAATAGACCAGGTTCCTTGCAGACTTTACTACTACAGCGTCAGATGGTGACTGGCAACCGGGCGCTGCCATAGATAAGCTCCCACCTCAACACATGGGAAAACATATCGTACGATGGTACTCCATTTCACAATCTCACAGTCGTTTATGTATATAATAATAGTACCGATCCAAGTACTGAGCCTTGGGGTACTCCACCAGTGATGCTACTCTGATCGGATTTAGGGACAATTGCAAGTACCTCTGTGGTGTACTCCCCATATATGACAGACAAATAAATACCACTAGGTAACCGATGTCTCCCGGCCCAGCTGTCATAATACATCACCTCCCACTCCACTTTCGGCAAGATTGAAAGTGGTTTGAGGCTTAAAGTTTTGATCTTATAAAATGTCACAGACTAAAGTTAGCAGAATATAAATTGCATGGCTGAAATCCTTGCAAGATAGCGAATAATTTTAAAAGATATCTTATATTTTGCACGAAAAAAAAAATTTATCTCGTATTTTGGGGGCTATTTAGGTGATTTTTAGGAGTGTTTATGACTTTATGTGGTTTTTAGTTTTATGTAAGGTCCCAGGAACATAACCCCACGTAAGTTGTGAGTCTACTGCAAAAAAATTTATCGCTATATGTTGGATAATTTTGATAGTCGTGATAACTTTGAAATATTTCCTGCCCAATTTCCCTTGCGAAAAAAAATATATATCACTATATATAGGAAAATGTCGATAATTTTGGTAGCCGCGATATACAAAAATCGTTACATAAGGTCGCTATATATCCCGACCCTACTGTACCTGTAATTAAAGTGAATTTCAACAAGGCTGTGATTCTAAAATGCTTTATATAATTCCATCTTAGATGTGAAGCCTGTGCTTCATATGTATACATATGTGTGAAACTCAGTGTAGTATTTAAAATTCTGCTTAAATAACCAAGTACCAATGCCGCCCCCTCCCCCCCAGCATCAGACAGATGTGACGTAGTATGAAAATTTCATTCACTCATCAGTTAGAATCGAAAAGTGACTTCACCAGTCACACCCTAATTAGAGGGACAGCTCATGGTGAGTCTTACTCAGACTTTGTTTCTATGGAGGCAACATTCTTCCACAAACTCCTCAACTGAAGGAGCTTGATAGCTACCTGGCATGCCCAGGGGATGAAATGGAGCTACTGAGGCCTTTCCTGACATTATGCAACTTATCGCTGAAGCTTAACATCCCAATACCTGCATGTGTTGTTTGTGAGTGTCTCTTTAGTCATGTTTGGCTTATTATTAATTAATTAATTTATTACACCCTAGGGGGTGACAAGCCTAGTCACAAGATCCAATGTTGTAAGGGTGTTAGCATTGGGACAGTTACAGAGTATACAGGAAGAGAAGTGCGGGTCATCTCCTGCCTCAGATACTTGCCATATGCTGCAGGTCAGTATCCTAATTTAATGCGAGCAGACAGCATTATGTCTGTGGACCATAAGTCCACATCGATGATTCTTGTGTAGATATGGAAGAAAGTGCTCAGTGTTGGATGGATATATTTTCAGCCCGTTCACTGCGATAGATTGTAGGGAGAAGAGTGGCTAAACGTATTCTTTCAGTTGGTCATGCTGGGCTTATATTTAGGCCTAAAAGATCCTGATTGGACAGCCATAATTTTGAGAATCAGTTAATTGATTCTCAATAGAAAAATTTGAAAGTAAGCATGTGTAATGCTATGTGTTTGTATTTATATAGTTAACTATTTTTTTATAATTTACTGTGGATTTATTTTAATATTTGAGATAATAATTTTGTTAATTTCAGTACTTGAGTACTTTATTAATCAGATATTTTTTTTCTACTTGAGTACTTGTACATTGATCTTTGGATACCTGTACTTGAGTAACATTTTGCATATATATATATATATATATATATATATATATATATATATATATATATATATATATATATATATATATATATATATATATATATATATATATATATATATATATATATATATATATATAATGAATTAGGAATGAGCACAGATGAGGGGCTGTGCAAAATTCTTAAGATAAACTGAAATATCTCCTGGACTGACTATTACATAAGGGAAGCACTCGGCACTTGTTGAGAGACAAATGAGGTATTTTATTATCATACTTTATCTAGTAAACTACATTTTGCTAACATTCACAGCACTTTTTTCCATCCCAAGTTCTCTGGATTTCCAATCCATAATTATGTAAATATGACTACCGTTACAGAGCCATAAAATTTATCATGTCCGAGCTAACCTTTCTCCCTTAGGGTTGCCACCCCCAACAAATTAGATGTTAGTAATAAGTAATAAATGCTGTAATATGTGCTTTTATGCCTCTATAATTGCCCTATATACTTAAAGTTATGAAACCTTGTAAATATAAAGAAGCTAAATTAGTAATGACAGCGGCTACTAATGCTAACATGCCCCCCAAGTGCTAATGAAATTGCAGTGCGTAAGTAAACAGGTTTATTGGTAAGCTACAGATTAAATGAACATGGAACAGGTCACACTGCCGTACAGCGCTATGTACCTCACCTCGGTGTACAAAAGGAGTCCAAACACAAGGCATGAGCGGCTTCACGCATACAGTGGACCGCGCTTGTATCAAAGTAAGAAAATGTAGAAAAATCTTGGTGACTACCCATTCACAAAATTTCCACACAACATTAAAAAACATATTTAAATATTTTTCATGTTATTTTATAAAACATAAAAATGTATAAGGGCAACAAAAATTAAAACTAAGTCTAGGTGGCCAGTGGGGTATTGACTCTGTGCTTCATGGGGGCAACTGTGGTGTCAGAGCCATGAAGAGTCTGACTGCTCACAATCGTAACCAACCATGGAGACGGGAAACCCCACCAGTTATGCCACAGTTACTCCATACTTACAAAAATTAGAAAATGCTTCACCAAACACGCATAAAAATCCATATAGTTACAAAAAGTTAGGTGTTGTCCATGGTGGAGAAATAACAAAAATGAGTTAAAATAGCAAAATTTGCTATAAAACTGGCTATTATCATGACGATGAGAAAAGAACGTTATCGTCGTAATCATCGTAATCATCTTGCTCATTGCTGCACATGTGTCGCCTGCCAATCAGAGATATAACCGGGTGAGTAACCCTGGCAAGAGCTGGGGGACTACGGGCAGGCCTCGTCACACCACCTAGGTAGTGCCTTCCTCGATCCTCTTGGCCTGCCAGGCTGGGGGAAGGCTATACATCCCTTTATAGGAGCTTATACTCTGTATTATATAGGCACAGTACAATAGATAAATACCAATGACAAGATGGTAAATCCATTCATGAGTTAATATCTAATATTTAAATTAAAAAATGAAAGACAATCAGCGGTGAACGTTGCAGAGGTTATAAATCTTTGTCCGTGAAACAATGTGGTTTGACCCTCTCAGCTGGCAGGCCGGCAGGGGTTTTAGGATTGGGCACACTAGCAGCAGTAGCAGCTGTAATAGTAGTATTAATTGTAGTAATGATAATAGTAGCAATCATTGTGTACTATTGGGGATGCTCCTCCACCATGTCTCTCGCCAGCTTCCGCCTACCACTGACATGAGTAGGGTGTGAGTCCCTACTGACGGCCTTATTACCCAAGATATATATGTATGGATATATTCATATATTATATTTTTATATACCGGTTACTCATATACATGATAAATTTCTCAGATAAAATGACTACATGGGTTATCTGGGCTGCCAATAGAGAGACACTACCCTTTACTAGGATTCTAGTGTTCAATGCACAAAAATAATCCCAAACAAAAATAATTTTACAATATTTCTATCATTAAACAACAAACATTGCCTCCTCCTTTATACATGCATGGGAACATAAAACATCCAATTTTGATATTACATAAGTCTTTGTCCGGGGAAGTATACAACATATTAATATTATAAATTTTTTGTTTTACAGTTTGCAAATGTTGCAAAGGTTTACACCATTCTTGTACCTGAGCATATAACAACTTGTTGCTTAAGAGGTGACATCAGATTTGATGAAATTCTATAAAAAGTTATAACAATTTTAATTTCTGTGCAGACAATAAAAATTGTCAATGTTACTACTAATGTGTTATCAAATAAGAATTAATAATATAAAAATGGCCAATAGATGATCCACCATCAGACATACTGAAGGGTGTGTTGTCTATCACACAATTTAGAGGTTTTGGGCACTTTGCATCCATCAAGTGACTCCCACAAGTCTCTGTTTGTGGCAACATGCAGGACACCGGCCTCCAGAACGAGGCATCTGCGCCATCACGCTAGCTACTGTACAATGTACACACTCTTACAAAAAGGAGATTAGCAAAAATCTCTACTATATCATAAAAAGCAGAAAAACGATGTTAAAATTGTAAAACCATTACAGCACAGCTGCAGGCCCTGGCATTCCTCAAGTACAATATTTGCAATAGCTAATGAGAGAGTGTTTGAGAGAGGATGGATCAACACGTAAGGAACATCTTCACTATTAAAACTTTCCTATACCATCCTTGGATCTAATAGAAATCCAGGGTCTCTTTATGGATCTGCTCACAAGCAAGCTTTGCAGGTAGACTTAGCGACTGAAAATGCAAATGATGCTAAACTTCCCACACCCTATGAGACTAGTGAGTTCTTTAAGTTTTTCAACCCTTCAATAATCATCATCTAAGTTATGGTATTATCATCATCAATACTATTACAAAAGTTGCAAAACTTATACAACAACTTTGGTTACAAGATAACACTAAGTATAAATTAGAAAAATTAAAAAAATATCTATAAAAGCAAAAACAAGTATAAAACATGACTACTTTAACAATCACATACATGGAAACGGGACCTAGACAGGGGTATAGGTGAGTGATCTCCTCGTATCACACTTTTTGTTACAATAAGTCCGCATGGTTCACAAATATCTGAGGACACATACCTCAGCATTATAATCTATTTATTTCAAGGACCAACTTCAAAATTCTAATTTGGTTAAAGTTACTACTGTTAAACTAGATATTAAAACCATCTTATAAGTGGTAAAGCTAGAACAGTATTTGTAATAAACAGTTTACAAAGCTGAGCAAAGTGTATCAATATTTGATTGGCATACAGCAATTTCTCACCCAAACACAATTATAGGCAGGCACTAGTTATGCTTATATTAAATGAGGTGATACCAGCAAAATGGCATAAACGAGGACCTTCATAATAAATTGTACATTTTTAGAAACTTCCAAATTCCATGAGAGCAAACTCACGTGCTCAAACCATAGTGTTTTACAACGTTCACACCAAGCTCAGCAAATACACCCACCGGTTATTTTATCCTGGACTAAATAGGGACTAATATTCTGGAAAAGACAGTTCCATGATATCAAAATATTATTTAATATTTGAAATTCTACTAGCAATAATGAAGACAATTACTGCATTTGGTGAAATTAATTTAAGTCAAATTTAAAATTTTCACCATTCATTACAGCTAGTGATCTTGCGCTTTAAATACAAACATCAAAATTCCGGTGCTACTATGACAAATACCGAGCCCGTACCAAAATAAAACATTTTGGTACTGCTGGATAACCCCTTAAGAATATCTTAAATCTTCTTAATAAATCATTCACTTGTAGTCTTTCCCTAATACCACAGGAACCAGTATTGCAATGGAACCCTTAATAAAAACTATGATGACAGTAATAAATATATCTAAAAATCTGGAGATTAAGAAATTAATTTCTTAATTATGCAAGGAAATGTGTAAATACAAAAGTAACATGTAAAAACTACAATTAACATACTCTATGAGATGTTTAAGTTAAAGCTGATGCAAGACATGCTCGGAAGAGGTAATGTGACGTGAACAATGACTTTGAGCCTAGGATGTGTCAACAAAATATTAGAAAAAATACTATTCTATGAGTAACAATCATAAGGAAATTTACGCTTGCTCTCACGTGGCAGGTCTGTCTGTCTGAAGCAAGTGTAAATATTTGCAAGAACTTTAGGGGCTGTGAAATAGTTATTGTTTTGTATTTAAAGACAGAATAATGAGACACTTGTACATTTCCTCAGGCTTCAACACAGTGTCCCTGTCACGTATAAATATTAACACCATATGACTCTTGAAAATCAGCACCAGGAGCTAATGGCCAATTGCACAGTTATTGCAGCCTCTAGCAAAAAGCAGGAGAGAGGTACATAAGAATTTTTTTTTAGCTAATTGTATAAAAAAGATAAAGGAAAGGGTGATTAAATGATGAGGATGGAGAAGGAGGGCATTTCTCAGTGCCTGCCTATTAATATGATGGTTAAGAGAGACTCTAGAAAGGTCAGTCAACAGTGAAGTTCACTACTTGTCAGCCTACAGTTCAGAAAAGTGGTTACTGTGACATGTACTACTCACAGTGATTCAGGTAAAAGGAATTAAAGAAAAAAAAAACATGAAAGTGTACTATTTTAGAATAAAATATAAATTTGGGAAGTCTTACTAATTTTGGGAAGGTAGATGAGCAACAGAAAACATTCCCGGGGAAGAGATGGCTGAACTCTTATGCCTGATGAGAACCCCTGATACTATGGCCCTTTTCTAGTGTTCTGTAAGCACAGTGTTGTATTGGCTCCCTAAATTGTATGTCAATAATATTACAGACATGCTCTTTATAAAAAAAAGCCAATAATTATTTGCAAATTCCTTCTTAAGTAATTACTAAACACCCAAAAAAGTGTCAGAACTTTATTCTTCATACAAATGAGGGTGGAAGTGTTAATTTTTTTTCTTAAAACAATATTTAGCAGGATGCAGGGAAGTTGTTTCATTATCTGAAGAAATAATTTGCTCTCAGTCATGTGAAGCACATCACACAAGTTTACAGGCCAAACACTTAACTGGTTTCTAAATAAGAAATTCCATCAGAATCTGCAACAGAGAGCCAACAAGCGGAGGGACAAAGCTGCAGGTATTCTCACCACTGATTCATTTAGCATCTTTAAAGACGAATCCTAAACTGCAGTAAGGTATGAAGAGGGCTTTGAGATCCAATGCAGAATGTTAGTTAGTGAGATCGTGCGACAAACTCAAAGCCCTCTTGGCACTGGACAACAGCTATTTCACAGTTACACCAATAATGCTGACTAGACACCTCCAAGGAGACTACAAATATATATAAACAACTCAGTTACAAATATTATGAATCACACCAAGCCTTGAATGAATTCTAAGACTCATTAAATCCTGCCCTGGGATTTATCTTGAGACACTGAACAGGCCAGCACATTCTGAGTGTTTGCTGCCTGTGACGCATCTTTGTCCTCGTGTGGGCTGGTCCTTACCGCTGCCTCACTCACCATCGGTCACCAACAGCCATCTCTTCCATGAAAAAACTAAGGGAGGGCAAGAAACCCTGCAAATTCTGATTGTCTAACCTAACCCAGTTCTGACTATTTTAGATATAAGGAAAAAGATTAAAGTACATGTGTAATATTCCTACCTAATTCTGAGTGTAGCATTTCACTCATATATGAAAAAAAGCTTATGAATGCATTCATATTTACTATCCATAGTGAGAAAGCAATAGTATATAAAGTTTTCAGAAAGTCCCCAAGTCAAACCTCTAGAAAAGTGTGTAAAATTTTTTTTAACATGTTTTCACATTTTTCTAAAATAGAAATGGACATGCCATCCGACCCCACTATTGCTCTTATACGAGACTTCCACGGGCATTCATATACACCACCACCTCCCCATGTTCCACCCCAATCCCAAATTCTCACATTGAGCAGGTAGAGTCTCTTCCATAGACGGTTCAGTAAAAAAATAGTATGTACAAATATCAAAAAGTTCACCTCAGCTATATACTGTACATCCATCAATTAAAAGCCAGCAAAAGACATAACATTTCAGTAATATAAAAATCATGCATTTCCATTAAGAAAGGATACACAAGAAAATGACAACATAAAAATATAACTGCCTATGTCTTCTTTGAAATTAAAATATTATAATAATAAAAATACATGGAAATCTACACTCACTAATGACACAATGCAATCATGTATTCAAATGGATATGAAATGGGGGATGAGTCTATGTACAGTGTTACCCAGCCTCTAAGAAACGAGGCGAACGCAAAATATCAAATTCCGCCATAATGCAGACAAGGTCCTCGGGGAGGTGACTGAATGCCCCTAGAATCTCACCGTGATAAAATCTGGGTCAGGATATGTTGTCTCCACACTTAGCCAATGTTGTGTGCTTCTTTGGTTTTTCATAAAAAAGGAGATCAAGTCAATATGACAAGCCAGTTAATTCGACAAGAATAATTGGTTATGCTATAAATGTATAACATGCAGAACTTTTTTTTTATGATCCCCTTCATGAGACAAGGCATAATTAATGCCTTCAATTAATACAGGCGAAGTCACTGGCTCGCCAATCTGATAACTGGCAAAGTTTCAACCACTTCACATTTAAGGATTCTTCTGCTGAGTTCATGGCATTCTTATATCATCCTTCTGTGTTAAACTTCGCAAGCAAGCTATATGTGAAACCGTAATATACACCTCATTACAGTCTCAACTGTTTAGCTACAAAGTTTTTTTAATTCCTACAAAAGTTGTAGGTCTTTTCTTACACAGTACTAGTAACAGCAAAAGACAAAAAAACTAGAACTGTTAACTTGTCACAAAAACACCCGCATATGCTAGATGATAAACTTACTAACAAGGACAGTATCAAAATTCAAACACGCAAAAATACAAATTCTATATGGATCAAAATTATCCTAGTGCAAAAATCTGCATATCACACACGTACAGTGCTGATGGCTACTCTATCAGGCGAGAGAAGACGAAGTATAAAAGTAAGTACGCTGACTAACTCTCGTGTGAAGAATATTTGAACTATATCTCAACTATGTACTAATGAGACTATTTTCATATTGGGTTTTGTCTAATTAGTTGTCATTCATGCAAAGTAATATTAGCTGAAATACACACATTTGGTTTAATGCTGCCAATTATTTTTGGTTGCTCCTGTCTTTTTTGAAGTTTTAGAAAAGTTTCTCTGAAACTGATTTTTCTTATAGTATAAAATTAAACTTCTTGAACAAGAGTGAGGAGACTGTGTAATGTACAAGAAGACCCCAAATACAAAAATATTACAGCATGAGGGGAAGATGGAGGATGAGGGTATGGTCAAGGATTAACGTGTTCAGAATTATATATCAAAGTTAACGAGAGCTGAGTGTTCTGTATCATGTATTACAGAGTTGAGTGCTGAGGATTATGTATTATAGTGTTGAGGGTCCTGTATTATAGTGTTGAGGGTCATGTAATATAGAGTTGAGTGTTGAGGCTCATGTATAATAGAGTTGAGTGTTGAGGGTCATGTATTATATAGTTGAGTGTTGAGGGTCATGTATTATATAGTTGAGTGTTGAGGGTCATGTATTATACTGTAGAGTTGAGTGTTGAGGGTCATGTATTATAGAGTTGAGTGTTGAGGGTCATGTATTATAGAGTTGAGTGTTGAGGGTCATGTATTATAGAGTTGAGTGTTGAGGGTCATGTATTATATAGTTGAGTGTTGAGGGTCATGTATTATATAGTTGAGTGTTGAGGGTCATGTATTATACTGTAGAGTTGAGTGTTGAGGGTCATGTATTATAGAGTTGAGTGTTGAGGGTCATGTATTATATAGTTGAGTGTTGAGGGTGTATTATACTGTAGAGTTGAGTGTTGAGGGTCATGTATTATAGAGTTGAGTGTTGAGGGTCATGTATTATAGAGTTGGAGTGTTGAGGGTCATGTATTATATAGTTGAGTGTTGAGGGTCATGTCAGGTCATGTATTATATAGTTGAGTGTTGAGGGTCATGTATTATACTGTAGAGTTGTTGAGGGTGTATTATACAGTTGAGTGTTGAGGTCATGTATTATAGAAATGAGTGTTGAGGTCATGTATTATACAGTTGAGTGTTGAGGGTCATGTATTATACAGTTGAGTGTTGAGGGTCATGTATTATATAGTTGGAGTGTTGAGGGTCATGTATTATATAGTTGAGTGTTGAGGGTGTATTATACTGTAGAGTTGAGTGTTGAGGGTCATGTATTATAGAAATGAGTGTTGAGGGTCATGTATTATACAGTTGAGTGTTGAGGGTAGAGTTAGTGTTGAGGGTCATGTATTATATAGTTGAGTGTTGAGGGTCATGTATTATAGAGTTGAATGTTGAATGTCATGTATTATATAGTTGAGGGTCATGTATAATAGATTTGAGTGTTGAGGCTCATGTATAATAGAGTTGAGTGTTGAGGGTCATGTATTATATAGTTGAGTGTTGAGGGTCATGTATTATAGAAATGAGTGTTGAGGGTCATGTATTATACAGTTGAGTGTTGAGGGTCATGTATTATAGAGTTGAGTGTTGAGGGTCATGTATTATAGAGTTGAGTGTTGAGGGTCATGTATTATATAGTTGAGTGTTGAGGGTCATGTATTATAGAGTTGAGTGTTGAGGGTCATGTATTACAGTATGGAGAACTGTTAATTATGGCATTGAGAGTAAGTTAAGTGTTAGGGTTGTGCATTACTGGAAAGAGTTCTAAGGTCTGATGTTGAGGGCCACGTTTTACAGAGCTGAATCTTGACGATCATACATTATGAAGTTGGCAGAGTTGAATGTCATATATTATGGAGCTAAGTGTTGAATGGCATGTATGATTTGAGTTGTGAAAGTTGAATGCCGACAATCACATATCATGGAGTTCTGGGCCTGACAGAGTTGAGTGTTGTGGGGTCAGGTATAATTGGGTTGAGCATTTTAGGGCAAAATATTACGGAACTAAGAAAGTTTAATAGAGAGAATCAAGTATCATGAAACTGAGTGTGTTCAGTGCATGGGCTCATGTTATCATACAAGTGAATATGTTGATAGTGTTGAGGATTATGAACTTTGGAGCTGAGTGATTGAGTGGGTTCAGTTGAGTGTAGATGATCATGTATTATGGAGTTAAGAGACTGAGGGTTATACTGTATATCATTGAGTTACCAGTTGAGTACAGAGGATTATGTAGTATGGAGTTGAGAGTTGAATACAGTAGGGTATGTATCATGGAGTTGAGTGTAGGGGATTATGAATTAGAGTTGAGTGTAGAGGATTATGTATTATAGAATGGAAAAATTTGACTCGTGTATTACAGAGTTGAGCGCAGAGGATCAATGTACAGAAATACCTCGCTATTCGCAACCCCGATAATCACAAACCCACTCATTCGCAATTGACATTATAACCCCCATTCGATATTTGCAAAGCATACCCCACTTATTCACATATGAAAAATTACGACCCCCTACAGTAATATTTCAAACCAGGCAGGCTAGCAACAGCTTTCATATTCTGACATAAGGTCAGTTTCATCCCTACTGGGCCAACCCTTGAGTTGTGTTGTTATTTTTCAATTCTTAATTTTGAGTAGATATATGTATTTTTATTCAATTTCTTTTTTCTCTGTTACATGCACACACAATTTTTCATACAGTGTGTGCAAAAACATGATTATCATAAGGTCAAATACATAAAAGATAAAACATTTCTTACTAGTGCGTGATTCCCCCAGGTTGTGGGGTGGAGTCTCGCACCAGGAGTTTTATTCAACATCTTCCGTTGACTGGGGTTGTCATATTGACAACCATGGTTTTAAACGCAAAGGACCCCGCACTGCATGAAGGAGAGAGGCGGCGGAAAAACAAACTAATAATATTGTAATTTGAAGATGTGGCTAGTAGTTGATCTTCGTTACCCGCTTCATAATTGTTTTGTTTGTTTTACTGGATATTTATAGTAAATGCAATTTATGAAAAAAAAATAACATTGGTAATTTTAAAAACCTGTTTTATTTACATTAATGTTTTTACGGCCAATAATATTAAATTTTCTAGAGACTTTTTTTTTTATTGCCAAGTGTCAGCTTGTTTAGCTTCTGGAGTCATCTCATCTTACAAATGTTGGTACTAATCAGGTAAGCACATTTATGATAATGTATTCAGCATTTTTGCAGTTTTAAGAGTTTTTGTCTGGAAAAAATAAACAGGCAATTTTCTGGTCTACAAATCTTGAAATGGATAGAACCAAATTGCACTGGAAGGACATCATCACTAAACTTTATGCGACACATATTAATGCAGTAAACAAATTTTAGATAAATAATTAAACTATTTGGCAGTTTTGTAATTGAGTTTTTGTCTGGAAAATATAGTCTTTATTTTTTTCCTCCCATGTTGATGACCATCCGTGTACAGTCTTGAATTTGTCTCCTGTTTTTGTCACCTCTGGCATACCAACCACATGAGTAAGATGACCCATAATGCATCATCAAAGGTGGACAGGCTTACCAACCCAATCTTCGACAGTCTCGCACAAAGGGGAAGAGGTTCGGGTGATTAAAACTACCAATTGAAGGATTGACTTCTACCTGCGGGTTCTTCATCGAAGAGGGAAGGAGGAGGATTAAAACTCCAGGCATCAGTCCCTACAGTCTCTTGCTCATAGTGAAACTATTGCCAACTGCAATGTGGTACTTCTTTCTTTTCTTTTATTTATTAGTACTGTATTTTTAAATTTTTATTCAATTTCATTTACTGTGCT
This sequence comes from Homarus americanus, assembly GCF_018991925.1. NCBI lineage: Eukaryota > Metazoa > Arthropoda > Malacostraca > Decapoda > Nephropidae > Homarus > Homarus americanus. The sequence continues at coordinate 5,022,149 of NW_024723833.1, read as the reverse complement.
AAATGCACACACAATTGTTCATACAGAATGTGCAAAAAATAAAAGAAATGATAATCATAAGGTCAAAAACAAAGATATTAAAATTTCTTATGTCGGCGGTAGTTTGTGTCTGCTTGTGAAAGGGGAAGGAAGGGAATGGGTGGTAGTGGTGGGGCATGATTGTTGTGGTGGTGAGTAGTATTGGTGGTGATGGTGAGTTGTGTTGGTGGTGATGGTGAGTTATGTTGAATGTTGGTGATGAAGTGACCTATGTGTACAGTGGTAATGTGCATTTGGTGGTGGTGAGTGTTGTTGGTGGTGGTGAGTGGTGTTGGTAGTGAGTGTTGTTGGTGGTGAATGTTGTTGTTGTTGGTGGTGAATGTTGTTGTTGTTGGTGGTAAATGTTGTTGTTGGTGGTAAATGTTGTTGGTGGTAGTGGTGAGTGTTGTTGTTGGTGGTAAGTTTTGTTGTTCTTGGTGGTAGTGGTAAGTGTTGTTGTTGTTCTTGGTGGTAGTGGTAAGTTATTGTTGATGGTGAGTGATGTTGTTGGTGGTGGTGAGTGTTGTAGGTGGTGGTGAGTGCTGGTGGTGGTGAGTGTCATTGGTGGTGAAGTGACCCATGTGTGGGCATGATGTGAGTTGGTTATTGTTATTTTTCAACTCATATTTTTGGGCAGCTATACATATTTTTTTTTTACTGTTACATACACACACAATCTTCATACATATGCCCCCCCCAAAAAAATATATATCATAAGGTCATAAATATAATGAAGCACTTCTTACGACCGCTGGAGTTGCCTGGATTGTGTGAGCAGTAGTGGAGATCTCAGCCACTACAGTTTCCTGTGCCTAGTGAAACTACATGTATTGCCAACTGGCAATGTATTTTTTCTTTCATATTATTTATTAATAAATTTTTATTTATTCCTCAAATTTACTGGTACTATAGTATACATGCAACCCTGATCCCTAATATATAAAAAAAATATGTGGTGAAAGTTGCCAGCTGGGAATGCATCCCCCTTATTTACATTAATTCTTAATGGGAAAATTGCCCCAATATTCGCAGTTTTGTTGATCGCAATGACTTTAGGAACGTATCCGTTGAGATAACCGGGTATTCCTGTATTACAGAAGTGAGTGTAGAGGCTCATGTATTACAGAGATGAGTGTAGAGGATCATGTATTACAGAGGTGGTGTAGAGGATCATGTATTACAGAGATGAGTGTAGAGAATCTTGTATTACAAAGGTGAGTGTAGAGGATCATGTATTAGAGAGATGAGTGTAGAGGATCATGTGTTACAGAGGTGAGTGTAAAGGATCATGTGTTACAGAGGTGAGTGTAGAGAATCTTGTATTACAGAGGTGAGTGTAGAGGATCATGTATTAGAGAGATGAGTGTAGAGGATCATGTATTAGAGAGATGAGTGTAGAGGATCATGCATTAGAGAGATGAGTGTAGAGGATCATGTGTTACAGAGGTGAGTGTAGAGGATCATGTGTTAGAGAGATGAGTGTAGAGGATCATGCATTACAGAGGTGAGTGTAAAGGATCATGTGTTACAGAGGTGAGTGTAGAGAATCTTGTATTACAGAGGTGAGTGTAGAGGATCATGTATTAGAGAGATGAGTGTAGAGGATCATGCATTACAGAGGTGAGTGTAGAGGATCATGCATTACAGAGGTGAGTGTAAAGGATCATGTGTTACAGAGGTGAGTGTAGAGAATCTTGTATTACAGAGGTGAGTGTAGAGGATCATGTATTAGAGAGATGAGTGTAGAGGATCATGTATTACAGAGGTGAGGGTATAGGATAAGGATCATGTATTATGGAGGTGAGAGAGTCGAGTGTAGAGTAGCCAGCAGCGGACACTGTGGTATGGGTTGGGGCATCCAGGCCATAGCAGTTAATACATCAGAAGCCAGAATGCAAAGAATTACTTGCAAGGGAAAAAGAGAGACATTGGACATGGCTTAGAGGTATTTAGTAACCAAGACATTTTTTATCAACTGCCTTGTCCTTGACAGCCCCAAAAGTACAGTACCTATGGATTCCTAGAGCCAAGGATAAACCCTCGGCTTGCCGTTAATAATGTTTAACCTGCCAATGACTATGGCCAAGACAGTAGGATACTGTCCCAGGCCCTATCTCTTTTATTATTATTTAAATTCTTCAAGCAATATTACTGGTATATATATATATATATATATATATATATATATATATATATATATATATATATATATATATATATATATATATATATATATATATATATATATATATATATATATATATATATATATATATATATATATATATATATATATATATATATATATATATATATATATATATATATATATATATATATATATATATATATATATATATATATGCCAACTTTGGGAGTTACATTAAATGCTGACTATCAATTGTTCTTGTTCGACCATTTTGATCCTTCTATCCTAATTACGTATCAAGAAAGCAATATGCCCTCGTAATCCTCTTTTAAATACTCATCTAAACAACTTTGATGTTGAAACAGGCAAGTCAGGGCTAGCCTTCCCCTTTCATTAGTCTCCTGTTCACTATTGAGTCTAAAAATATGAATGGCAATGTTGAGTACAGTTCTCTCTCAATAAAGTCTATTTTTCACTATACAGTACATGAAAAATTTGTTTAATTGAAATACTTTCTGGAATTCAAGAATGCCATCAAAAATGTCTGCCTCAGAATGTTATAAGAGACTTGTGCATAGCGAGACATTCTTCAGAGCTGGCACTTGTCCAAGACTCTCTGGATCAGTCAGTGAAGGATAATGGTGAAACTGACTGCTATAAGATGGCCCACATACATGATGGCAATGATAACTGTCTTTAAGTGACTGGAGATTATATTTTCTTCCGACCCACAGAACATAGACTACTCTGCTCTCTAGGAAAACATCTCCTATCAGATATTAATATACATATTTAAATAGCACTGAAGCAGAAGCCGTAAACTAGACTCATATTGAAAATTATAAAACACCATCCTATTACATTACAGTAATAATAATGCTTACATATGCACCATAGTAATCTTTGGGGTTATGTCGCACAAGAAATTTTGCAAAATTCTGTTAGTACACAATAGTAGAACAAGGCTATGACTTGTGTTGACTTTGGAGAAGTGATCAAGTTGGCTGTTATCTTTAGCACATCTCACAGTTTTACAAGTTAGCCATTCAGTGGGTAAGCTTGTGAAAGACACTACAAAGATTTCTGTAACACAGAAACTGATTCGACTACAATGGGTAAACTACATCTGAATCATCAGCCCATATGCTTCTGCCAGTTGCTGAAAAAACTGCGAAGTAGAAAAACTTGGCCCATCTAGAAAAAGAGGTGTACAAACATCGTCCTATCACAAGTGAGCAATGCTATCCAATGGCCGTCATGTGGAAGAAAGAGCTAAGCCTTTGGGGACAAGCATGGGGCTGACAATTACGCTACGGCACACCTTGGTTCACCCACACACAGAAACACGTGAAGCTCCTATGATATGCCATAATCAACATGGCTCTTTTTGGTTGTTGTTGTTTTTTTTGTTTTGTTTTTTGATGCTGTAAAATGATGGCTTTTGCTTACAGTGTTGGATGTGAGATATAAAGTATGAGGCATCCTGTGGGGGTTAGAGGGGAGTACTGACTTTGCTTGATGACTGCTTGAATGAGTTGCTTGAAGTTTTCTTGATATCCTTTTGGTTTTGACCCACAGCAGTTGGCAGGCATGGGGGTATCCTTAGTATATGGCAAATTTCTTCTCTTTACTTGTTTGTGAGGCACCACCCAGGTTCTCGGTGCCACCGCCAGGGAGATCTACAAGTATAGAATTATGTGTGATGATGGGACAAAAAATACAAAATAGAAGTATTTCTGTTGCTGTTTTGCTTCAATTGCCTATTAGGATCAGGACTTGAGGATAAAAAATCTTGGGATGCAGAGAAGTATGAGGAAAAATTGTCACTGGATCTATCATGAAACTAAAACATTGGAGCCTAGCACCACCTGAACGGTACAGTGCGGGGGCGATCGGCTCCCTCTTTGACTAGCGGCTTGTGGAATTCACGTCCTGGGCGAGAGTGGATGGTCTGCCAACAGTGTTCACAGTAGTATTGCAGGCATGTAACATTGGCACAGAAGAAGGGGGCAAACTTCCCCCCGCAACGTGCTCCCTGGCATTCATCGCACATTTGGTCATCTAAAACGTATGGTTTCACCTCAACCTGAAAATTTAGCAAATTTAGGATTATGCTGAAAATTATATACAATTACTCAACTATGAATCAAACCAGCATATTCTGAGATTCATCAAGTAAAAAAAGGAGACACACCTCTGTCTACGAAATGTTAATTTAGTAGAGGTGCAAAATACTCCTTTAACAATACAGATGCTCCCTGACTTACGACGGGGTTAGGGACCCAAATCCAGGTCATAAGTCGAAAATGCTTAAATAATACACAGAAAATCTAAAATGGGTGTCTCTTTTTCTTCTCAGCACCACAAAACTCTCACTTTTAAGCTTGCCAGCCATTTTAAAGTGAATTGTAAACGAAAATTTTGTCAGTATACAGTACAATCACTGACGTTGGGACTCGAAAATACGTAATTTGACAAAATTTTGGTACGACTAGGGTGGTCGTATGTCTGGGTGGTTGTAAGTCGAGTAGGTCGTAAGTCGGGGAGTAGCTGTACTGTAAAAATAATCCACAAAACTGAATCACAATTGACAACACTGATTTTTACATAAATTATTAACACTGTGACTAATAGGTTTTATGTATTACAGGTTACCACCAAGTTAATATCGGTCACTCCCAATTTAATGATCACCCCTACAATTAACCGTCTCCAACCACAAAGCCTCCTGGCCTGCTCCGATGTGCAACTCTCTTGTCACATCTTAAAGCAACCAATGCACCAACTCTGAGTCCCAACCGTTACTATTCCTTGTCCACATTAAAATTTATTCAAGATATTGTGCAAGCATATGCCTAAAAATCAGTTTTAAAAAATGTAACTCAATCATAACGTGGGAGTCACCTGTATTTAAATATACAAAAATCAGTGATTATATATGAACAAAGGCTAATATCCATTTACTTGTGATCATTCTTATGAAAGTTCAGTGTTGACAGACCTAAAAAAAAATTAAAGAGTGGTGAATATTCCACTAAAACTTGATATTAATGTGCTTGAATAATTGAAGACACAAGCTCATAAATTTATCAAATTTTTGCTGAAGTACAAAACTGACCATAATTTTTGCAAACATAATCAAAAGTAAGATTCTTTGACCACATGCATATCACAAATTGCTGCTCATGAGTGCCAAGTTTGAAGAAATGGGATAAACCTGACAGACTTATGGATGGATGCATATATCCAGTCTTACACAGAAAAAAAAACTAAAAAAAACTACAGTATTAGTGTAGTGTACACACAAAAGTCTTTTGTATGAGAAAAACATTTCACTCATAAAATTTTCATTGGCAAAATCATACCCACCCTTTTATCAATATCGCCATGCTGTAACTGTACGAATCGGGCACTAATGGCGGCAATATAACTTTGCTGATTGGAGAACGCAACTCGACCAGCACCTTTAGGGTACTTCAACTCCGGGTCTGTGTCAATGCCAGCATAGCAGACTCCACCATAGAGACGATCCATTATCATTGCAAGTTCAACTGTTGATAAAAGAAATATAAAATGAGAATTAAGAGATCAGTACACTGAAAAGCTGGAGAATACCTGTACAAGTACACTAAAAATTGCTCTTATTTCAAAAACACATGAATTAAATTATTACAAATGGAGGAAATCTGTACTTGCACAAACATTTTTTAATCAACATTCTGATCTTGGTATGAAAGTAACTTTAGTAAACTAAAGTGCTTAATGAAGGGCAAAATGAAATAAACTAGTTCGAAGAAATATATATATAACTTACAAAAACTATATATTGCACATCTAAGATTGACAATACAGTAGTCAATGTAATCATTCTTTAGTCTCTACATGAAACAAAACTAACAAACAGAATCTTAAAATGTGTTACACTGACTGACTCAGGGGTTTTACAGCTTTAAGTCAACATTTACACCAATTAAGGCCATTTTTCAGTTCTATTTAGTTCACTTTTCCATCCCAGCAAAAAAATAAAATTTTTGGACACAATTTAGCAAAACTGTTAACTTGCACATAAATTAGACTCAATATTAATTGTACAAAAACATAATCTTAGAATCAAAGAATAACTTTAGAATAAAAATACGGTAATTATTAAAAAAAATAAACTTAAAAGATGAAAGGAGAAGAGCATAAAGTAAATCACTGAAGACACCAATGTTCTTCATTTCCCTATAAGATTCTTGCAAATACAATAATACTGTACCAGCTGGTTTTCACCGATCCATTTTACGTAAATTTACAATTAATTTGTCACTCAATGAGCCACCTACTTTTTTGCCTCATGAGCCACCTACCCTTGTCTCATGAGCCACCTACCCTATTGTCTCACGAGCCACCTACCCCTTTGTCTCAGGAGCCACCTACCCCTTTGTCTCACAACCCACCTACCCTTTTATCTCAGGAGCCACCTACCCTATTGTCTCACGAGCCACCTACCCTTTTGTCTCACGAGCCACCTACCCTTTTGTCTCACGAGCCACCTACCCTTTTATCTCATGAGCCACCTACCCTATTGTCTCACACCCACCTACCCTATTGTCTCATCCACCTACCCTTTTGTCTCATGAGCCACCTACCCTATTGTCTCAGAGCCACCTACCCTTTTTGTCTCATGAGCCACCTACCCTATTGTCTCACGAACCACCTACCCTTTTGTCTCACGAGCCACCTACCCTTTTATCTCCACCTACCCTTTTATCTCATGAACCACCTACCCTTTGTCTCATGAGCCACCTACCCTTTGTCTCATAGACCACCTACCTTTTATCTCCCACCTTTATCTCATGAACCACCTACCCTTTTATCTCATGAACCACCTACCCTTTTTATCTCATGAGCCACCTACCCTTTTATCTCATGAGCCACCTATCTCATGAACCACCTACCCTTTGTCTACCACCTACCTTTTATCTCATGAACCACCTACCCTTTTATCTCATGAACCACCTACCCTTTATCCACCTGAACCACCTACCTTTTATCTCATGAACCACCTACCCTTTTTATCTCATGAACCTACCCTTTGTCTCATGAGCCACCTACCCTTTTATCTCATGAACCACCTACTCCTGAACCACCTACCCTTTTATCTCATGAACCACCATGAACCACCTACCCTTTGTCTCATGAACCACCTACCCTTTGTCTCATGAACCACCTACCCTTTGTCTCCTACCCTTTGACCACCTACCCTTTGTCTCATGAACCACCTACCCTTTGTCTCATGAACCACCTACAGGAACCACCTACCCTCATGAACCACCTGTCTCTGAGAACCACCTACCCTTTATATGAACCACCTACCCTTTTATCTCATGAACCACCTACCTTTATCATGAACCACCTACCCTTTTATCTCATGAACCACCTACCTAACCACCTACCTTTGTCTCATGAACCACCTACCCTTTTATCTCATGAACCACCTACCCTTTGTCTCATGAACCACCTACCCTTTGTCTCATGAGCCACCTACCCTTTTATCTCATGAACCACCTACCCTTTTATCTCATGAACCACCTACCCTTTGTCTCATGAGCCACCTACCCTTTTATCTCATGAACCACCTACCCTTTTATCTCATGAACCACCTACCCTTTGTCACCTACCCTGAACCACCTACCTCTTACCCCTCCACCTACCCTTTTCTCCACCCACCTTTTATCTCATGAACCACCTACCCTTTTTCTCTCATGAACCACCTACCCTTTGTCTCATGAACCACCTACCCTTTTATCTCATGAACCACCTACCCTTTTATCTCATGAACCACCTACCCTTTAGTCTCTTGAGCCACCTACCCCCTTTATCTCACAGAACCACCTACCCTTTTTATCTCATGACCACCACCCTCCCACCTACCCTTTTGTCTCATGAGCCACCTACCCTTTGTCTCATGAGACACCTACCCTTTATCTCATGAGCCACCTACCCTTTTATCTCATGAACCACCTACCCTTTGTCTCATGAGACACCTACCTTTATCTCATGAGCCACCTACCCTTTTGTCTCATGAACCACCTACCCCTTTATCTCAGCCACCTGAACCACCTTTTATCTCATGAGCCACCTTTTATCTCATGAGCCTCCTACCCTTTTTATCTCATGAGCCACCTACCCTTTATCTCATTTTGTCTCATGAACCACCTACCTTTTTTCTCAATGAGCCTCCTACCCTTTTATCTCATGAGCCACCTACCCCCTTTATCTCATGAGCCTCCTACCCTTTTATCTCATGAGCCACCTACCCCCTTTATCTCATGAGCCTCCTACCCTTTTATCTCATGAGCCACCTACCCTTTTATCTCATGAGCCACCTACCCTTTTGTCTCATGAGCCACCTACCCTTTTGTCTCATGAGCCACCTACCCTTTTATCTCATGAGCCACCTACCCTTTTATCTCATGAGCAAGGCCAGATTAAGGTTGTGAAGCTGATAAGAGGGAAGGCCCTATATATGTACTATGGTATATTATGTGCATATTGTAAATAATTCATTAATTTTTTTTAACAAATTGATATATTTATTCATCCAACATGCAAATATGTTATCTGAAAGGCATAAAATTCAATTTCATACATATAATGAACTCTTCCTTACTGGCTTTAAACTGAGATATCAAATAAAAATATATACTCATTACATGTATAATCTCCTGAATAAGAATTTAGAGAAAATGAAGAATATCAAGAAATTTATGTGGTACAGTAACTAAAGACAAACACTTCTATCCCCTATGGTGTCACGTCACTCACTGAATACTGCATGCATAAAAAAGGGTCTTTAATCTAGTACAGTGACCTCGCTTAACGAACACCTGGTTCGTAATTTCGATTAACGAACTGCCTTCCATAAGGATCTTCAATTAGTTTAGCGAAAAAATTTAAACAACGCTGCTTGCGAACCGACCTCAACATGTTTTTCGCTTGCACTGACCGGGCAACCAGCTTTGTTATCAGTTAAGCAATACATTAATAATCGGTTCTGGGGCTTAAATTCCTTACTATTTTGTAATATCAAAAGTTTTATACTATTCAATAACGTTTAAAGTTTAATATTCAATTTTTAGTCATTTTGTGGTATTGGAACATAATTGAAGAGTAAAGACTAGTTTAATCTGCGGCATCAGCCTCTTAACACAGCAAACAGGCGTCAGTCTCTCTCTCTGTTTTCACTGGAGGTAACATCTTGCTTGAGACTCTCTTCAACTAACTTTTCTGCAACTTGACAAATTATTGGTCATTTAGGGTATTTACATATGACAATATATAGTGCAGTACAGTGTTACTTTAAAGAAAATATTCTTTATTTACAGCTAGTTTAACTTTGAAAAACTCGTGTTGCCATTGTTTTGGATCAACATAGGGCCTAAGAGATCAAAGAAAGTGATTTCAATCCAAATAAAGCAGGAAATAATAAAAACACGAACAAATTATTAAATCAAATGTGCTATGCAAAAGAATATGGCATGTAAGCATCAACTGTGTAGAGCAATTCTTGCCTAAAAGACAAATTTAAGGAAGTGAACAGATCTACAAGAGTGTTTAAAGTGAACACTATTAATGAAAACTGAGAGGTTACTTATCATGGATTAGGGAAAAACAGGTGAAAAATTGATTCAGTTTCTGGTGATTTCATTGTGAAGAGCCAGGAGATTTATGAACATTTAAAGACAGATCAACCTGAACAACTAGGAACAGAGATTTGAAGATTTGAACTGTAAAGGCTGGTTGAAAAAATTTAGAAAAGAGTGACATTTTAAGTGTTGGAAATTTAGGCATGGTGAAGCTGCTAGTGCTTTGATAAAGAAGGGGCAGCAAAGTTTTTAATTAGATTTAATAAACTGATGGAAGAAAATTATCTTCCACAGCAAGTGTTCAATGTTAGCCAGAAACTGGAGCTGTTGTTCTGGAAAAAGATGCCCAAGAACATTCATCACCAAGGATGACCTTTACCTGGGCATAAACCCATGAACCGTCTCACTCTATTGCTTGGTGCCAATGCTTCGGGGATTTCCGACTGAAGCTAGCCTTCTTCACCATCTGGCTTGGGTGTTCAAGCAACAGAAAGTGAAGTAAGAACAATGCTTGGGTTTATTGGAAGTCCAACACGTAAGGCATAGGTGACAAGACAGTTCTTTAATGAATGGAGGCAGTGGCCTCTGTCAAGAGCTACTAACTACTGGCATTAAACTTTCTTTTAAAAGGCTCTTCTCCTCATAGATAATGCTCATGGTCCATGACCCTGGCCTTGCCAGAAATTTGAATATAAACTTTGTGAAAGTGTTGTTTTTACTGACTTTATCCTCGCCAATGAATGAGAATATGATGTAACTTCAAGAAGTTGTACATAAGAAGAAAGAATGTTTAGGAGAGGTGTCATCAGGCACTTCCATTGAATCCTGAACTAACACTGAAACAGTTCTGGAAGACACAATTCAACGTCCTGGGCTGTAAAATTGATTTTGTGTCATGGCAGAAGTCTCCAATAGAACCCTCAATTCTTCATAGAGCTTACTGTGGCCATCAGTAGTCCCATGATTTTGAGGATTTGAGATGACACAGAGTTGGACAGCCAGGAAGTTGTGTCCGTGGTCAGTCATTAGGTCTTAAGTGGAGGAGAAGGATGTAGAAGAGCTTGTGATGTCTCATGAGGAGAACTTTTACTCCTAATGACTTGAAGGAACTGGATGAGATGTTACGGGTAGAGGCTGATGAAGTGGTGAGGAGGAAATTGAAAGTGATGACCATATGTCAGCTAAGCAGTTGAAAGATGTGATTTACCACACTGGGAGGTTTAGAACTGGCTTCAAAGCACCCAGAGTGGGAAAAATGAACTAACTTTGTGTGTCATATTTTGAGGACCAGTGGTCTCCTTCTTTAAACATAAGTTGTTAGTAATTGAGGAGGACAGATACTTTGAATACAATTGACACTTTCTTCAGTAAAGGCAGAGGAACAAGATGCTAGCCCTCAGCCTTCCCTTCAAAGGAGAGAGAGGATGTTCATGGTGGAGAATCTGCCAGTCAGAGTTCCTCATTTTCATGGAAGGTGACTCACCTTCAAGAAGCAGTAAATCTTCTCCTCCACCTCCACTTCATACCTCCTTCTCCCTTCTCCTCCACCACCTCCACTTCAAATGCACATCATCACCCATCATCGGAGCCTTCACCACACACCTCAAAGTAAGTAAGTTTTTTCGCCATTTTTATTTGAAGTTAAAATTTTGGGTGAGCTGGAACCAATTACCCAAAACCCGGTGAGGCTGGTGGTTTCCGGTTATGAACGTTTGGGTTAACGAACGACCTTTTGGAGCGGATTGAGTTAGATTAAGGTTGTACCTCTCTAGTCCGGCAACCTCGGGACCTGACCGGTGCCGGACCATGGAAATTGCCGGACCATGGAAATTCACCCTTTTCCTGGATAGATAGTGACTTGTGCTTATGCCTGGAAGCACTAGCACCACTTTCTCTGCGTCATGGTCTCTTTGAAGACATATTGAAGGGTTAAATGTCGTATAGTAGCTTCTCAAATTTCGCGAGTTTTTAATTCTTAACGTATTTTATTGGAACACCAAAAAAATAAATAAATAAAAATTTTGACGGCGGAAACTTGAATTTCGACGGGTTTGAACGGCCCGCCAACGTGCAGACGACGTGCATAATCATGTAAACAGCGTCATTTCTCTTATGTTCAAAAGATTCATTATTGTTTATTACTGAATGTCTTTTTTATTGAATTAATGTTTATGTGTGCAAAATGAGCAATACAATTCATTAATAATACGTAGAAAATTATAACACATGAGGAAATGACACAGCATTGTTTTCGTTGATTACAAAACCAGTGACTGACTGGTTCTACATATAAAACTGAAGAAAATAAGACCTTGGTTGTAGCTGTAGTAAAATTAATATGGTTGTTTTAAGTAATGTTATTTAATGTTAATAAATGGAACAATAGAAGTAGCTAACGATAATGGTAAAGAAAAAGAGAGATCGCATATGTAGTGCGCATGCGCACACGTGAAAACATATCGTCATTACTTTACATAAGAATATGAAAGCAACACTTATTTACTGTTCATATATATTTTAATTAATGTTTCTGAATTTGTTTTTATTGAATCAATGTACGTGTGTGCAAAATTAACAATACAATTTATTAATAATACGTGGAATATTAGAGACGAGACGGCTGCCGGCATTGTTTATGTTAAAGCTTACGAAACCAGTGACTGATTGGTTCTACATATAAAACTGAAGAAAATAAGACCCTGAGTTTAGCTGTAGTAAAATTAATGTAAAAAATGAATATGGTTGCTTGAAGTACCTGTAATGTTATTTAATGTTAATAAATGGAACAATATAAGTAGCTAACCATTAATGGTAAAAAAAAAAGTGAGACTGCTCGTATGTAAGTGCGCACATGTGAAAATATATCGTCATTACTCTACATAAGAATATGAAAGCAACACTTATTTACTGCTCATATATATTGAAGGGTTAAATGTTGTACTCTGTATAGACAAGCAGAGAGAGAGAGAGAGAGCAGCCGAACTGCCGGATGTAAACAAACCTTAATTTCCCGCGGCTTTTTTTTTTTTTAAGGGGATTAGCCCACCCGGGCATAGGTCACTGACCCACATTGGGGCCTGAGGGGCAAAAATTTAATACTCCTGTAATAATAATAATAATTCAGATAAGGGAAAACAGAAAAAAAAAAGAAAAAAAAAAGCTGCCTATCTACCTATTGGACAAACTAAAATCGTTCCGGACCACAGGAGTTTCCGGACCACAGAATGCCGGACTAGAGAGGTACAACCTGTACTGTATATAATAATCATAGAGCCTTAATAAACATACTTTACTTCACAACCTTGTGAAAGTTTGACAAAGATATAAATTTAAGAAACTCAAATTAAGGCATAAACTTGAGGACCTAAGGTGAGTCTTATTATTAGCCTTATGGTTAATCCGGCTCTGCTCATGAGCCACCTACAGAAACTTCTTAGTGTCACGCATACATGCATGTAGTACAGACTGTAGAATGCAATACTACTGTATATTATTTGTGTGATTTACATTATTTGGGGATTTATTTTATACAGTAGTGTAGAACTCTAAATTATTACACCTACATATTTTTTCACTCAACTGCTGTACACAAATGTCAAGATAACTATTTTCAGAAATTTGACAGAATACTATACTTCTAAAATGAAGATGCTCACATTAACACAGCTTCATTATTTATATTTAGTATTTGTGGTGTACAGGCATGTGGTCCTGTTCTATATGTTAATTAATGAGAGAGCTTCATCACTTTTATTAGCAAAACATAGGGTCACACCCATTAAGAAAATTACCATCCCTAAAATGGATGGTCAGACTCACAAATTATATTACATTGATTGCACTATTGAGACAGTGTACTGCCATTAATTGCTCAGAACAATTATCATATATGAAGCCTCGGTACATCCCGATCAAAGACAATCTTGCTGATTTACTGACACGAAGTCAATCAGCAGATTTATTGTTCAAATCTAAGCAGTGGTGGCTAGGTCCACTGTGGTTCCCCATGCAAGATTTGTGATCATTATACTGTAGAGTGTGGTCATGGAGGGTTCTTAGGTCCCTTTTATGGTCAATAGCATCCCTGAGTCAGATGCTCAATTTCACATAGCTATAATAGCAACAAATCCTAAGTCCAAGAACCCACTAATGAATTTGGAAAGGTACAGTACATACGAACAGTTGAGAAGAGTTGCCTGTCGGGTTTTGCAGTTTTGTCGCGATGTTTATCATGCCAAATCAGGGATATAACCGAGTTCAGCTCTTCTTTGAAATCAACTGGGCTAAAATCAGTCAAATTAACTATTGTACATTCAGTACAGTCCGAATATTTCACTCAAGAATTGACCCATATGAGGGATAGTAAGGAGAGAAAACCCCAATAACTCATCACTTTTGTCAATTTTAATATTGGGAGGATGGGACTGGGATACTACAATGTCGAGGAAGATTAAAATTTGTGGATACAGAAGAGTCCAAGGTAGGTCCCGATCTAATCACTAATCCAGATGAAATGGTTAATTATCATAACGTCTGATACAATTGACCGTTTCGGCTGCATGACACCCTTCACTCAATCACCATGTTACTTGGCAACTTTGAGGTGTATTGTTAGTTATAGTTAGGTTTCAATAGGATTCAGCATTGTGGCCACCCCCAATATTTGCAACTCTTTACAATAAGTTGACTTGTTCAGTGTGGGAGTTGGCAGTAAAGACCTTGGGGGTGAATTCATCATTAATTTTTTTCTGTATGATATGTATGTTATAAATAATATTTGTTTTGTTTAGATCTTTTGTAGACACTTTTTTGATGGTGCACATTTTGTTATTTGTGAACCTTGGGTATGATATTCTTTATAGAACCATCAAATAAAACATGGTGCAGGCATCCCTCAAAATACGATCAGGATGTGTTCCTGAAAACATGATCGTGAAGTGAACAATCGTATATCGAAAACATTTTAGCATGGTGTCAATGGGGATGCGTTCCAGGAGTCAGTCAAGTGGGGTTTTTGCCCAACAAGGCCCAAAATTCATGATAATAAAGCACCTCAATGCCACATCACCACAATATTACAGTGGCGAGTGAAAAAAACAAAAACAAATTCTAAATCACAAACACTGTACAGTACTATATTTTCCTCCTTATAATATGCAATTGTCTAATATATAATTAAAGGTAATGAAAGATTTACTGGGAAGCATCATATTCAACTCATCACCACCTATAGCAACAACCACCAATATCTCCCATCAACTAGTCATGAGTTCATACAATACAATATTTTTAATAATCTTATGACAATAAAACAATAAGCATGTAATAATTTAAAAAAAGGCATAAATTAATTATATATGATGAGGTAATGAACCATTTACTGAGAAGTATATGCATCATATTCTCCTTCTCAGAGCTGATCATTTAATAATGTCTAATTTTACATCCAAGATTACACTTTTGCTGTTTCTTGATAAAAAGTGTGTTTATCAAAGCAGTAGGAGGTCTATGACTCATTACACATGTGTTATATTTGTCAAATTTATAATATTCTATTTGAAATTTTTTTATAAATATATTCTACTTTAAAAAAGTTGAATTTTCTACATCATCAAAGTATTCATTATTATATAATTATAATAATATGGATGTGTAGATTTTTTTTAATAAGAAATTGGACAAAAAAATTTCATAGCTGCAACTGTACCAAAAGTTTTGTTATTGTCTATTGCCAATGTTTTAGGTACTCATGGCTAACCCACACAAATATGGAAAATGACCATAAAATGATGATGAAAACAAACATTCACAAAGATATGCACTGCTTTATGAAGAATTGAAAGTTGTTGAATAAAATTTTCAGTAGGCAAGTTTTTATCTGCTTATGTCTTTTGAGCATACAACAGCAGAAACACTTTCCTATAGCCTCAGCTGAATGGTTCAACTCTTGGGTGCAGCTTAGAATTAAGGTAAAGAAATGTTGCATGAAAAAGTCCAAAACTCTCCCTCCAGCTTACAACTATGGATGACTTATAATTTGGTAAATTCTGTACAGTAATACCATTCTTAATCATAAATATTGTACAAATAAACACCTACCAGCTTTAAGAGGCCTAGGTACACCTCCCACAAACACTGTCTTGCGAGGATCTAACGGAAGCGAGGCATCAAGGACGAAATCTGCGTCAGAGAGTCGCCAAGGTCGGATCTGAACGGGTTTATCTTTAATAGTTGGCGACGAAACACACAGGTACAGCTTGTCATCATCTTGAATGCAGGCATCAATTAACTGTTGCACACTACTCTCATCCTGCAATAAAAATATTATCAATCAGTTTAAGAAAAACACACAAAGCAAGGCAAGCAAATCTTAAGATCATTAATATCCCACACATATTTGAATATTTTTATGAATGCACAGTGAAATGATATAAAACAAAGTGAACCTTAAGGTTTCACCGTGTATAATGCAGACATAGGCGAATGATACAAAAAAGTATGCACAGGTAGTTCTACTTATTGTCTTAGTCCTTTCCTGTTGCTCTCTGTATTTGTCTTGCATACTATACTCTCTCCTATTATTTTCCCTCTTTCTTTGAGTTTCATTGCCACTTCATTCATGAAGGGGATAAATAAAAACAGATATTCTGTAGACATAAACCCTGAGAGGTGTTGAGAGCAAAACAAGCATACAGAATTGCAATAATTCAAGTAGTCTAGGAAGATATAAAATCGGGATAATAAACTCAACTTTTCACTAGATAATGCAAGTTTAAAAGCCGTATAATGGAAGAGGAATATCAAAGTTGAATATGTTACCCTGTACAAAATATGGAGCCATACCTGCAGAATCAAATGAAATTATTGAGAACTGACTTAACAATCAGACAGATGTGAACTTGTAAGAATACAGAGAGGTAGTGAATATCACAAGGTATAATAATTGTTTCAGGATATTAAAGGCATACAGTATATGGTTGATTTATGGCTAAAAATTCTAATTAAACATACAGATTTTGGTCTCCTTCAAAATATATTTCATACTACAGTACAGTACTTCTAAATAATGATGCATATAGAAAAAAAGAATTGATATTAGAAAATTCTCACATAAAGAAGATTAAAATATTGTTTGTCAATAAACGAGTACAGGTGAGAACCATTATGCTAAATGGGTTTGAAGAATGGTAATGATCTCGAGGAATATGGGGAAAATGGAGGATATCATTGGAGCTGCTAATACGTATTGTCAATACCCGTACACTACAAATTTTTGAACAGATATAAATGAATGTGTCAATGGTACAGTGGTGACAACAGTTGTAAATCTCCTTCGGAAAAGAAAACTATACTTTAGACAATAGAATACATGCACACTTAATATTAAATTTGTAAACAGAGGAGATCTAGTTGCATGAAGGGATATTTATAAATAGTAAATGTCTAAATGCCATTAAATGACTGACATTTCCTTTACAGATACCCTATGCTCCATGTTCTTGAATATGGCCAAATAGTATATCAGGAGTTAATCATGGGATTTTTCTTTAAAAAACATAATTTCCAATCATGTAAATGGAGTCAATAGGAAAATGTGTATCAATTTAAGAGAAATTGATTTATAAGAAGTTCTTCAGGGTCTGCCTGGGGATCCAGGCCCCCAGGACCTCCACACCTGGATCTGCCCTGTCAGTTCCATACACACACAATCTTACATACCGTACATTGTAAAAAAAAAAAAAAACCTATCATAAGGTCAAAAATATAAAGGGAATAGACAATTCTCTGAGTGTGAGAGCAGGAGGGAAAGTGCCCCAGCCAGACTGGGTTGTTGTGGCGAAGCTTGAGGGCGGCCACACAAGATGCAGCCAGTGTCTATGTAAATGGCAGCTATGTTAAACTTTTATTTAGCTTTTCCTTAATGGTTTTAGCTGCATATTTTTATCTGGAGAGCATTTCATTAATATTTTTAATGTGTTAGGAAGTAAATTAAAGTAGGTGTGTACTATTTATCATTAGTTAGGTAAATTTTTATTAATTTTTTGTTCAGAAACTGATTTCATATTTTTGGGGTAGTAATATCTCCATTAGCCAGAATCCTTCACCTGAAACTCTCTGATAGCTGGAACTTAAATTTTCTTGGAAAATCGTTCCCCAAACCAAAATTTTCTGGAAAATTACAGCTTTGAGAAGGATTTTCCGAGGGGCACATTTTCCAGAAAATTCCAAGAAAATTTTCTCGATACCCGGAAAATTCCAGGGATGAGGTAGTTTTTTCGGGGTTGAGATATGAAAATGAGGTGCATTTTCCAGAAATTCTGAGAAAAATTTTCCGTTACCCGGAAAATTCCGAGGATGATGGATATTTTTCCGGGTTCAAGACATGATGTAAAGGGCAATTTCTGGAGCTTCCGAGAAAATTTTTCCGTTGCCTGGAGAATTCCGGAGATGAGGGATTTTTTTCTGGCATTGAGAGAGTCGTCTCATTACCCGGAAATCTCTCATTCCCGTAAGTGCTTTGCACCAATTGTTCCAGCTAACGGAGATATACCTGTACCATATGATATTGGGGTTTCCTTTGTCTTTGGGGAACTGAACCCTATTTTTCCCAAATGTTCTTTTATTTGCAATATGAAAATTCACTTCAAAAATGGTTTTCCAGCAACCTGTCCTGGACGTACTTATGAACTAATTTAGATTAGCTAAACCGGATACCAAGCAGTCCCCTACTTATAAACATAATTGGTTCCGGAGGTCTGTTCGTAAGTCCAAATTCACCTCTATCGCTTGCTAACAATGTGTTTAATATGAAAAATACCTCAGGTACAGCACACGCACAACACAGTATTTCATCATATGATGTTGATTTTGGGCCTCCAACTACAAACACAAAAGTTTTTCCATCTCATCATGCAATTTTCCTCTTTTTGCACCTATGTTGGCCAATTTGCATAGGCACAGAACATCTCACAGGCTCCATAATTCTTACTTTATCCTTTCAAATCTTACCAAAGGTCAAAAGCGTCAGTCCGAAAACACGAGCCACATTTGTTATCTTATCGCCTCTTTCCACTTGCTTTATTATCACCACTTTTTTTCCACTGTAATCATGCATCTTTTCTTACTCGGACTATCATCACCAGCATTATTTTTAAATTTCTCAAACTTATTTGGGTTAATAATGTTTGTAAAAGCCACAAGAAATTAACCATCGCTGCCATAATGCTGCGAATGAGACAACAACTAAGATGGCTGCCGTTTGGCCGGGAATGCTGGGAGTAGCTCACTAATGCCATCTTTTGCATGTCAGTAGAACTAATAACTCTTTGTGCTTTCGCACCAAACAGAAATTTGGTCATACGGAGAGGTTTGTTCATATGTATGAAAGTTCATAAGTAGAGGAGATACTGTACTGTATTAGCAAGTTCATTCTGTAACCCCAATCAAATATTTATTGTTCACATCAAAATGAAGATAATCTAATGTCATCCAATCAAGCAATGGACCCCTAATGAGTTCTCTTTTACAGTACTCCAATATAAAACACAGAAAACTAAACAATACTGTAACTACTCATAGAAAATAATAGATTCAAGCATTACCTTGTGAAGAATATCACAATCAGCCTCCCAACCAACAATGTCAATAGGGCTTCCCATGACCATAAGCTTATATATTAAACTGGATAATCTCACCCAATGGACCAGAACCCCAGCTGGTTAACAAAACACTTGTCCAAAGGGATGAGCTGATTTACTTACATTGAGTCAAGGAGTTACCCTTGATCATGAGTGTAAAGGCAGTTGGTGCCATAAACAACCACAAGTGAACATGATAATTTGTATCAACACAACTGAAGCAACTCTTACAATCCAAATTAATGAGGGCTGGAATTCACTTTACTAAATACATAATGCAAAAACCTGTGTGCTAAGCTATACATAATCCCTAGTGCTAAATATAGGTTATAACCATGACTTAGTTCTGTTAGCAAAAAGAGTTGTCCAGAAAATGATCTGCTTCAAACAAGGAGATAGCTGGACATCCTGTATGGTCAAAAGACCTCTTAACCTTAACCCCTTCCCTATGGGGACGGTGCCACTTTTAATATTTTATTTGGCTAACACCAGATGACCTTATTCATTACAGAGGAGATCCCATACACCAGTGACTAAGTGATAAACTTCTGCATCCCAAACTTCTATCTAAAGACAAGGGATACAATGGGAGAGATGAACTAATAATTGATTAAACTGGTGTCAGCCATCAATGTCTTAGATTAGTCTGGGTTCAAACCCAAAGAATTGGTTCCTTGATGCAACATAAAGCTTTAGTAGAGAGTATGAAAGATTTGTAAAAAAACTGGATGTGTGGAATTGTCTTTTACTATCAACTGATTAGATGCTCGAACAAAAGCCAAGATTTTCAGAATAAGATTGAATACAAGTGTTAATATGATGGGTGTGAGGGTGAAAGTGGTACATGTAAGAATGAAGTACAGTACAACAAGAACTACAGTAAAAATATTGTGTACTGCATTTGTATATGCTTGTACTGTATTAATATGTGTGTGTGTGTGAACATGTATGTATGGGTGTGGACATGAATGTATGAATGCAGTATATGTTTGCACATACCATTGCAGTAATTTACAAATATTACAACACATCATAAAATAAAACATACCTGGAACAGGAGAAACGCATACCCCTTAGGAGGGAAATAAGATTTGCTTTCTGCCTTATGTGGCCAATCCACAACTAGGGGACCAAATCGACGGAAACTTGCTGTTATTTCCTCTGAAAGGTAAAAAAACTAATTAAGAAGAATTAATGTTTAATAAACTAAAACTCTCATTAACAAGTACAAAAGACAGATCTATTTCCCAGATCACTGCCACGGTAGAAGTTACCTACATACAGTAAGAGTGCATACTTTTCCCTGTTTTAATATACTGTATTGTACTGTACAATACAGAAAAATAAATACAGTATAAAGCTTTATGTATCTACGGGTGACGAGTGTGTGGAAGTCTGTAGTGGAGCACCCATTCATAAGGATGCTGCTGTATTGCTTTGGCGAATATCAAGGGCGATTGCAATGCAGTGTGTACACTAATTTGTATGATTTTTGCTCTTTTTATTCTTTCATTATTACTGTAGTACTATAGTACTTATATGCTTTTGTTATTGATGTCAATATGCAATTAATGTTACAGAGTACAGTGAAAGGTTCCTTTTGGGGTGAATCTAGTGATCTGAACAGTCTTCATAGGCAGTTACAAAGGGTTTACTGTACAATTTGCACATTTTATGTCTCTCTAAATTCTGGAGAAATAAAAACCTAACCAACAACCTTCAGGTCCCAAGCATGCCAAATAAATGTTCCCATACCTGTACATTACTGGGATGTGGTCTGACCCACAATCTGCCCCTGGATAGGTCTTGGTTCAGGTTAGTGAGTTTGTGAAACTTTTCTGAATTAAAACAACCTATTTGATTTTTGACAATGTTATTTACATTCTGGGGTGATCCATGTACTGTACATAGAGATTCCTATGGTGTTCAAACCATGTATTTGTAATTATCATCTTGTTCTCCTTAAAAAGGTCAATTAATATTTCTTCTCTCAATTACATTACCCAACCCATGTGATTCTACTTCTGGTGCTTCTTTCCTTTTCCCAACTTTTGCGTTAAAACCACCCATTATAATCAGACATTCATTAAACTTTGCGATGTCTATAGCTTTCTTTAAATCAGATAAAAATTTTCTAAACTTCATCCTTACTACAATATCATTTGCTGGTGTATAAATGTGTATTAGTACCAAGTCCATAGGTTTAGCATTAAACTTGACTAACAAAATTCTATCTGGCACTGCCCAATATCCCTTTACAATATTGCTCAACTTCTGGTATACAAGAATACCAGCACCTCCCTCATGCTTTTTATCTACTGAATATATGAAGTAGAAACCTTCACCACTAATGCTATTTGAATGTCCCACTGCATTGTTTTTATTTCCCTACAAACATTTGCATACTTACCAGCTTCATATAATGTCCTAACATTACATGTTCCTATTTTGATTTTGTGTTTGTTCATTCTTAAGCTTTCCATAATTGTGTCTAATATCCAAGGCTTTGTTTTACTCGGACAGTACTTTCTAGCCCTCAGTGGCACACTACCAGCATGCACGGAAGGCAATGTGGTTTGACCTTTAGGTGATGATGATCCATCAGGAACACCCAAAAATAATTTATTGTGTCTGTCCATGGTTGTTCATGGGCAAGAGATGAAGTTAATGAAAATGGATGCTCCCAAACCTTTTCTCATCAAAAGATCAATTAAAGGGAGTAGAAAAAGTTGGGAATGAATTATTGGGTGTAAAGGTTGTTCATACCTCACTCTGGTAAAGTAGCAGCCCATCACAATCAATTTCAAAATCAAACTGCTTTTACTGTAGTATTTGAAATGATAGCCAGGCACTAGTGAGTTGAAATATCAGAGAGCTTTTCAGTCTGGCGATCATGATTTTAGATCTCGTTACTGTTTATATTTTGCGCCGAGGACATTCAAATTTACCGCTCTGGGCAAGAGAGTATTCCTCCCTTGGGGTTGGCAAATAGGGGAAGACTTCTCGAGCTGTGATTGGCTCTTGATGACCAAGTCTGATTGGCCAAAGTATGAAGGTTTGCAGTTTCTCAGTCGTGGCAGAAGGGAGTTTGTTTACGGTCTTTCAGCTGAGAGTGAGTGTCTGATTTTCGAGTGATAGAATACTTATTAAACAGAAGTTTATAACTGATGACACTTGCTAATGATAATGTATATGTATTGAAGAGATTGTAATAGATATGTAAACTAAAAATCAATTACTGTACTGCCATAATTATGTATGTACACACATATACATAAAATATACATACAAGCATATATTTATACCTACATACAAATAGCCGGAGATAGGCCCTCTGGACTTAATTAGTCCCAGGCCCACAAGACCCTTAATCTGGCCCTGAATAAGCCCCGAAGACACTTAAGAGTTTACACTAAAAAACTAAGTTAGAGATATTGTAAAGTCTTGATACTTGTACCCTGCTAAAACACATAATACAGTTTGAACTGTGACGCCAGCTTATAGCAGCAGTACCCTTGTTAACCCACCTGAACAACCATCTTCTCTACTCAAAATGGCCTTGCCACTACCCAGGGAGGACCCTAACAACCCAACACCATCCTTTCCTCACACAACCATGTAGTTCTCCCTGGTCTATAGCTATTTGCCTAACAACAGTCTCTCCCCATGCAAAAACAAAAGAATATATCAGTGATATCTCCGTTAGCTGGAACAATTGGTGCAGAGCACTTCCGGAAACAAGAGATTTCCAGGTAATGAGACGACTCTCTCAAAGCCGGAAAAATTCCCTCATCCCCAAAATTTTCCGGAATTTCCAGGAACCGGGAAAAATTTCTCAGAAGTTCCAGAAAGTGCACATTACTGTACATCATCTCTCGAACCTGGAAAGAAATCACCCATACCTGGATTTTTTTTGGGTACCATAATTTTCTTTGAATTTTACAGAATGATGCATTATTTCATCTCTCAGAGCCAGAAAAATATCCCCCATCCCTGAAATTTTCCAGGTACCGGAAATTTTTTCTTGGAATTTCCGAAAAATTAGCTTGATTATAATTTCTCATACCCAGAAAAAACTCCCCCATCGCTGGTATTTTCTGGAATTTTCCAGGTCCAGGTACTGTACTCCTCTACTTACAAATTTTCAGAGAAACGAACATCATCACTGAAGGGGGTTACCTGCCAGAGCAGGTGTTAAATGTGGATGAGACAGGATTATATTTAAGAAAATTCCAGACAGAACATACACTGCCTAAGAGGAGAAGAGTGAGCCAGATTTTAAGGCTGTATTGTAGGGTATACAGGAGCTGTACTAAACATCCATTATTTTTTCATTTTTTACAATATGTTCGGTATCTACAGGAGTAAAGTTGGACTTACAAACAATTGGACTAACAAACAAGCCTTAAGAATGTAACTTGTTCATAAGTAGAGGAGCAATTGTACTGGGAAAATTTTCTCTGAATTTTCCGAGAAAATTTCAATTCCGACTATTGTATCGGATAGTTCTGGCTAAAATGGATTCCAGCTAACAGAGATATTATTGTAGTGGTAAAAATACTGCACGGTACTCATTTATAAAGTACAACATTACTGTTAAAATATGCATGAAAATACAATAAAGAAATATTGTCAAGAGGTGGGACTGTTGCTGCTTCTGGGAATCTAACAATCTTTTTACAATGGAAACCAATGTTTAATCATGCATGTTTTGCTTATCCTGGCCTTTTCTAGTTATGCAACCCTCAGCATAAATACCTTCCCCTTCTTAATCATATCACTTACCACACTCTGTATACTGGTATTTCCCATACCTTTAGTGCTTTACTGCCTATGTTGTACTGTCTTCTTCTCCATTGTATCTTTTCTGTTTTCTCATAATCACTAAACCTACTGCACCTACGCCTACTTCTCTCATATTATCCTTTCCTATCAATACTTTAATTAATGTTCTGCTCACCTTTCTCTTACCTCTTCATCATTCATTATCACCTTACCATCCAAATCTAAAGATGATACCTCCCTTGACACCTTGTTCACTGCTATATATCATTCATGCAAATAACTTACCATTGTTCCTTTAGTTTTCATTTATCCTCTTACCCAAATATTCGACTTTTGTTGGGGGTCAGCTTTACTATATCCTTTAAGACCCTATTCAACACTACATATAATGTAATCTTAATAACAAAATACACCTGTACACAAATCTAACTTCAAACATATTTCCAGGTATGGTAATGTTCAATCAATTCATAATTTTGCCAACTTAGTTGTCATTAATAAACAGCTTCAGTGTCTTCTTTCCCATCTATCCCCAGAGTACTTCAGGATTCAGAAGATTAAACTGAACTGGCAACCAACAATTTTCACTAGTAACTTGAAGCTAATTGCTGGCTCAATTAAAAGTATAACCCAATGAACTCCAAGAAGTCATAAAAGTTTGCACCCCATGATTTTTGTCTTATGTTCTACAGAGCTAATTTTTCATGTTCAAAATGTAACAGAGTACTGTATGCAATTTAAACCCCGTACTTAAAAGGATTCTTATCAGAAATAACCTCACTTACTTTAAAACAAAGTTATATGAAGAAGCAAGTTATTTTTTCTACAAACACTCTTCATCCTACATATTTTTACTATTGTCATTTATAGAGTTTAATCTATATATCCATTATTATACATGTACATTCCATTATTCACTTCCTCCCCTATACACTGTATATGGTATTTTTTCTCTTGTTTTTGTTATGAATGAAATACTGTACCAGTAAATCTGACAAATACTAGTAGCAAATATCTAAAGAAGGTTTCATCCACAAAAGTGGATGTTTCATGTATTTTGTGACATTAAGGATGGAGGGAGCATAGTAAATTACTTTTGTATCTTACAAGTACAAGGGCCTTACCTCTTAAATAAATACTAGACAAGCATATCTAAAATTTTACTAACCTTCATCTATATCAGGCGGGAGTCCACCGACAAAGACTTTACGAGAGAAGCGTTCTCCATTTTCAGAACCTTGAGAGCGTGGCGAGGACCGGGAGGGGGAAGGGAGGGGAATGGGGGCGCCCAGGTTATCCACCAGGTGGCCTTCATCAAGCAATACACCGCTTTCATCCATTCCCAGGAAGCCACCTTTACCTGCCAAAATGCATTAGTGTAGGTCACTGCTGATAACACAATAATCAATGTACAGTAAAATAATAAAATTTGTATGTGACATATCAACAATAATCCTGTTTTCAGACAGATCACAGCACAGTAGTAACAGCATTATAAATTAGTCCTGACTTATGAATTACATTAATTCCTTAACTTCTTCAAAAGCATTGCAGATATACACAAAAAAGTGTACTGTTGAGACAACTAGTGGTTTTAGATCAAGAAACATATCCATCGGCAGCACTTTGTGTTGCATTGTAATCTGGGCAATAAAGGAGAAAAATTATGTAAGCTGATAAAGTCTTAAATATGCACATATTTTTTTTAGCAGTTGTAAGACTTTCCATGTACAGAGAGAAAAAAAAACAGCTTAACACAAATCTCAACAAAATATTTTAAAAGTTTCACATTTATGTTAATGCAAATTTTTCAAATAAGACCCTGTTTTGGAGAGAGAAACTAGCATGAAAATAATATACAGTACTGTAGTATAAATACCCAGGGAAGTCTCTTCTGTTGTGAGTAAAAGATTGAGGCTACAAAGAACATACAAGTATTGTACTGTACAGGATATACGGTATATAAAGAATACCAGTTGGTAAAGAGCAGTTCTGCAAGTGAGGTAACACAAGACAGTTCAGTTCTTTCTTTTATTACATCTTCTCTGGAGCTGTGTCCACATACCTAAGCATGCATGTTCTCTGTTGCCTCACTCTTATACACAATACCGTATACAGCTGAAGATGATGTCAGTGCACACCTGAAGTACATGTTTTAACACACAGTGATCCTTCACCAATATTGACTTCACATGAACTGAATTTGGACACATTAGTTTACTTTTACCATCTATATTTCCTTTACACTAAGCTAAGATTTGTATGTACGTATGTGGCCGTGAATTGCACTTTCAACTTTCTCATTTGGAATAGATCATGGAAAACATCTTGCATGCCATATATACTCCACAAGAACACCACTAGAACGCTCATGAATCTTGGTGTGTGAAACTGTCTGTTCTATAACACTCAAAGTCTTGATATAATTTGCCAATAATAATGGAACCCTCCAAAACATACTTAATATCTCCATCAAGTAAAGAACCCCTCGTGAGGAAGCCTAAAAAGATACAGTATTAACTCTAGAAACCATGATGGGGATAGTAAAAAGTTTTGAAAACAGTGAAACAGCCTCAGCATTTGGAAGGGCACACCTCATAAATGATTCAAGCATACGTACTGGCAAGAAGAATCCAACCCAAATTATTGGTGTCATTAACCTTTTCAGTGATCCAAGCCAGGATTGAGATAAAAACTCAAAACACTCTTCTTACATAGGAATGAACTTCAAAATAAGGCAACAGGTAGGAAAATAAATAGGGATGATCATCCCCCACAGATAACCCTTGAGGAATAATCATATGGATAGTTTTAGATTATTTTTTACATAGCAAGTGTTTAGCTACAGCCAGAAGTGAGTAAGAAGTATCATAAAGTCTTTTAGATTCTTTTTATAATCCCCAAAATCTGTTATCTGGGCGTGTCACCCAAAATTTTCATGTAATCGCCATGAAATGGTCAAGTGTTAAAGTTTGAAAATTTAATACGTACAGTACTACGTAGAAAAATTGTCATGTGATATTTTTAGCTGTGAGTGGGCAAAACCCCTTTTAGTTTGGAAACCTATCCTCATTTAAATCGAATTCACCTCTTCTATAAACACAATCATCAGTATAAATGAAGGATGCTGTATGCTTCCGTCTTATTGTGGGTCAAATTTTCAAGGGAATACAGGTACTGTATGTGCAGAAGATATAATAAGAAATTCAGGTGGTGTCATACACAGTATAATACAGTACAGTGGTCCCTCGGTTAACGAACGCAATTCATTCCACAGAGTCGTTCGTTAACGAAAAATTTTGTTAACCGAATCTATTATTTCAATGGGATATTGGGTAATTGGTTCCAACTCACAGAAAAAGTACATACAAAGTACTGTATACCAGTAATAGAATTAACAAAACATTAAATGTAAACTAAATACTGTACAGTATACCGAACAATAATAAATAAAAAAAATAGAATACTGCATTTTAACGTACTTTGAGGTGTGTATGTCTATTACCGGCAGCTTTGTTTACATATCAAACAGCTGATTGTAGAGGCAGTCGATGATGACATGCCATATTCTTTACAGAGTGCATTGGTTCTAATGCCTTCTTCATGTTTCATAATAATTTCTGCACTGTATATTATCAATATGTTAACTAAATTTCAGAATGACCAATAATTTTAATGTAAAGATGCAAAAATATTCAGGAGACCAACAAAATCGATGTTCACTCCACTGTAAACAAAGTTAAACTGAGAAGCGTTGTTGGGCGATTCAATCAGCTGATGGGTGCACAAAAACTGTTCCCTGTACTGTATATATTATTAATATGTTAACTAAATTTCAGAATGACCAATACAATAATTTTAATATGAAAAATGCAGAAATATTCAAAAGACCAACTTTCTTGATATTTACTTCACTGGAAACGAATGTAAACATAGAACCCATTACTGTATTGGCGGATTAGCCGATCAGCTGATGCGCACAACAAAACCTGTTTCTCATTAGGATTTCGTTAATTGAAGTTTTGTTCGTTAATCGAACAGAAAATCCTTATGGGAGCTTGTTCGTTAATCGAACTGAAAATCCTCATGGGAGCTAATTCGTTAACAGAAATTTCGTTAATCAAACCGTTCGTTAACCGAGGAACCACTATACCGTAGTTACTAACAAGTGTCTCACACAGTGTCCTATGTATGCAGGCACAGTCAATTCCAAACTGTGTATTAATCAAGCATTATAATCTATTTTTATACCAGCACCTTATTTTTTAGATACTCTACAATATACAGTATATTATAAAACAATAAAAAATAAAACTTCTGGGTTGCATTTCAATGGCAGTGATTCAACTGGCATGTATTACATATTATAATGTATTACATTTTTGTCTGAAATATACACTTGGCAAAAATTATATCACAAACTGTTGATGAATGAGTTTCACAGAAGTGCAAAAATTATGTACGACAATTACAGAAGTCTTCTAAACAGTGTACAGAAATTACAATTTCATTTACTTTTATGTGAAGGTCTCAAAAACTGATCATGTGGATTATAAGAGCAAGAGTTCACACATTACAGAAAACCTAGATACAGTTGCTACAGTACACAGATTTAAGGATTCTTTAATAAGACAATTTAGGTGTCAAAGTACAGTGCAGTACTATACCTGTATGTGTAAAGTGTGTTTACAATCTGATATTGGTGTTTGGGCAGTGAATACAATAGCCAAGAATTGAACTTAGAAAAATCAGATTATTATAATGTGTCATATTTAGCTCTATACAGTACTGTACTGAAAACTATACAAGGGTATTACCACATTCATGGTTCTGCTGAGTTACACTACAATATTATTTTCATTGAAGAAATGAAAAAATAATCAATTGTTATTGCTCAATTTATTCTGTATTTAAGTGCCTTACCAGCATACTTTATGCACCTTACTTATAATCTTCATAAAATCATGAAACTGAGATAGATAGGGGAAATGGATTAGTACCTAACCACTGACAAGTACTGTACTCAACATGTTCACCTTTGCTGTAAAATATACCAAATCTCAAAACTGTAAAATTTATACACATGTAAAACAAATATTTAACTGGGCTTAATAAGTGTGTGTGTGGGGGGGGGGGAGAGGCCAAAATAAAAACCTACATTCATTAAGTCACAGTTTTTCAAAATGTGAAAGGCTGCAAATTGTCAACATGTTTTGATTGCTTGCATAGTTATTTTGATCTTGAATTACATTATGCAAATACTGTACAGGTAATACCAATGGAAGAATTCAATCTTTAATATGGGAGAGCAAATAAGGGATCACAGTGACCACTAAAAGAAACCATAGTTTATTCTACAAATTATCTGGACATTATGAGGAACACTAATTGATGGACCCTCAGCTAGGACTTGGTGCCCAGAATAGTCCAACTCTGATACATTTATAATACAGTAGTATCTGGAGTGTATATGCTCCTTACATTACATGTATGTACAGTATACTGTATTAAGGATTATATTGGCTTGTTCTGGTAGCCACAAACCGCACACACTAACACTCAACCATCCCTAAGATTAAGATCTTTGGGGTGGTTGAGTACTAATTAGTAACATAACAAAAATCCATTATCTTCCCTGTCAAAATGTTAACTAAGATGGTCTACCCAGGTGAGATGAGCATTAACATGAGGATCAACTTTAGCCTTATGCAAGACAACTTGAAAATTAAATTATAAACCTCATAGCATCGACTTATCTATATGATGTTTAATTTTTATGCACTATGTGATACAGTATCAAGATACCCAGTACCATATCTAAGATTATATTACAAGTACAAATTATTATTTTAGGATACATTTCCCGACAAAATAAAAGAGGTCCATTAATAGTTGAGAATTTCATAATAAAGTACTGTACACTATTTTTGTTGGGAGGTTAGCCAACCACAATGCTGGAGCTAGGTTTCCCCATCAGTTATGTCAATAAGGGTGGTGATGAGCTTCAATATTCTGTCATCAATGGCCTGCTTTATCATGCTACCACATGAGGAGTAATTTTCCCCATTATCCAAATTAGTAATTCCTCTCTATGGACTTAAAGACTTCCCTTTGCAGTCATATGATTAGATGGGCACAAAGCAAAGGAAATTCTCTAAAAATCTATTATCAAATACTATACTGTACAGTATATATAGTTTTACTTTATTTCACTTATCAAAAATAGCCCAAAGGTCACTAAAAATAAAAAAAAATATTAAAATTCATACAATATTTAGTCTCTTTGTATCTTAATGCAGTATTTTTATTAATGCTGGTAATACAACAGGATACTGTACTGATGATAAAACCAGACTCCTGTCTTCAGAGAATGCCTTTTCGTCCCTTTACATATTGATGAAACACATTATTACTTGGTTTATATCAAGAGATAGCATATTGGACGAAGTAACCCTAAATATTTTGACCTTTCTCAATAAACACTACGGACAAATCCTTAATTGCTATAAAGCTATATGACAAGTTACAATAATTTACCTTTAAGATGACAGCACAATATTTTTATTCTCTGGAGTGACTTCAAGTTAGAAACAAATCTTAAATAACCAAGTACTTGTACTAGTCCATTTACCCAACTAACTATGGTATGTTATACAGTACTATACAGTGCAAAGAATCTTAAAGCAGTTTTAAACAGCTAATATCAAAATTTACACAAATGTACTTTCACAAGCAGGAACATCAAACTTAATACTCTTTTCACCACCAGCCTCCATGAAGGCATTGTACTGTACACATAAAATTTCCTCAAAGTTTCTTTCAGTCTCATAAGTTTTTTATACTCTTTGAAAATTTTGCTGCTACAATGCAAGTAATGCAAGCATTGAGTCTCAAAAGCAAATACAGATTCTCCATTCATATGGCACTCTGTTATTAATTAATTCATATTTTAAGAAATATATACCTGTATAGTTAAGGCTTTAGGTTTTACATAAAACTACACAATCTCAATAACAGGATGTGGTTCTCGGTTTACTTCTATACTGTACTGCACTGTACAGTATAGTATCTTGTAAATATTTTTTCCATCTGTGAGAAACATCAACTAGCTTCCATAGAAAGTCTATCATTCAATTTGTTGATTTCATCTTCTGCACTTCAGGAAAATTTTGAGTCAATCTTATGCAAATTTTTCCTACATACTGTACAGTATAAAATAAGCTGCATACTCGGTTTAATTTCTATATTAATGTGTACCCACTGCTTCCACTACAGTCTTATGTTAAATTTACACTTTTCACCTCTCTTATCAGTTTACTAGCCAGCTGGGTGGTCACAATCAGTTCTCTGTTTTTCTCCCTTTATGAGTTAGATAAATTCATCACCACTGCTCCAAAACTATGTTCTTTTGATATTTTGCTGAAGTGTGTCCAATTCAAAACTACCTTTAGTTGTACCCACTTTCAATTTCCCCTACAACCATACAAACACTACAATCAACAAACAGATAATTCATCTACCTCACATATAGAAAGAATGAAGGTCCAATAGACATGACTGCCAGTTAAGTACAATGGCTATATAGCATACAGCACACCGTATACTAAGCCTTTGGTATGCAAGGAGGCAACACAGCTAGCACGCAGCACATAAAAGTTGTCATTAAAGTGGACATGTCTCTTACTATGACATAGCAAAGTCCAAATGGCCATTACTCTGGGCAGTGAAAACTGAGTATGTTGATTATTCTGACCTTTTTTGGTGTATCCATATGTCGAGTTTGGTTAAAATATATCTCTATTTGAATTGTCACATTCACAAGTCCTGGACACGTGGAAAGACAAAATACAATCCTACGTCCACCTTCAATGACAGTGAGTGATATTGATGGTACTGTAACCCATAAATACTTTGCCTTACGGGCCCATGTTGGTGGTTAACCTCATTGTACACATGGCTTAAAACAATGGTACCCTGTAATGTCCTTCATTCTGCTGAGAATAGTCTATCAGCATCTTTTTTATGCAGTTCACATTTCCAATGTAACAAAAAAAAAATCCCAGGACTTGGGTTAGAACCCATGTCTAACATTTTGTACATTGAGTGATATTCCTACACTGTGTGCTCTTCATATAGTAGTTATATAATTTCTTGCATCCAAATTTTTTCAACAAACACATGCGTATGTACTGTACTAATAACTTAGATACAGTATACACTAGCTTAAGCTCAGACTGATCACAAGAGGTATTAATTCATTGCTAATATACATGGGTCAAACAAGACACATTTCCCAACATGTGAGAATGTACAATTCCCTCATGGTAAACAAAATATGCATAGGCATTTGCCTACTACAGTACAGTACTGTACATGAGTATACTGTACAGTACCGTGTACTGTACTATAACAAAAATATAGTTAATTAATTTACAGATGTTTACTTGGGTAAGAACTAAATTATGCAATCTTTAATATCCCAAGAACATTACTTTTCATACATAACATGAAAATTACTTTAAGATCCTCATGTTTGGTTTATGGTTTAAAATGTTCAAAAAAGCAACAATACCAAGTCAGCATTAGTACAACATACATAATTTACAAAAGAACAAATTACTTTGACCTTCATGACTTGTACAGTGCAGTACAGTACAGTACAGTACAGTACAGTACAGTACAGTACTTAGTATCTACGTTACTCTCTAACTGGTTTAGTAATGAACATGATGTATTAAGAATATTATGTTTTCACTGTTAAAAAGAGTCCATATCTTTGTTCTTAAATCTGGTTAATTTGACTTGAACTTTATGTAATCTAAAGCTGTTCAAAGAATTCACTAATTTCATAAACTTTTTTAAGACAAATTATATTTGGTACAGTACATATACAATTTTTGTGGAATTAATCACTGTTAAGATTTTATTTTACTAATACTGTACAGTACTGTAATGTATTCCACAAGAAGACTAAACTCTTGTACAATGGGTTCATTAAACATCAATTAGTACAGTACTTTTCATATTACAGTACAGGGTACTGTGATTATCTCATAAAACACCAACACTAACCTCATACCAATAACTTGGTATGGATATATATTAATATTACTGTACCATGTATTTCTTAATAACCTGACATGTTAATTAAACACAATGTGTATGAACACTCACCATGATTCTTCAAGATAACGACAAACTTCATGCACAAGATTATATGAAGTTAAAGCCAAACAAAGATCAAATGAGTTTCGGTGGCAATAAAAACAATTTGTTTGCAACAAGCCTAACTGTGATGAGGAAGAACTGCCACTGGCCACAAAATACAACATGCGTAAACAAAACAGGAACATTCTCTAAAGACTCCTCAAGTTATATCAGGCCTCATTCCAGATTAGTGAAGAATCCTAAAATATCACAAAAAAGTTATGTTGATGGAAATAAAGTCCAAAATATTACCGCCAACAGGGAAAAGAATATTGTTCTGCGTCTCTCATTAATAATTCACAGCCACCAAGGAAGCATCAGGTTTGCACAACAAAGCTCTGGAATTTGGCCTCAAGTAACTCTCAAAACTCAATGATTTGTGACAGTACCATATGAACACCTACAATGGGGAAAAAAAATATCTGTAAAAACATAAAGATGAAAGACGTGTGGGTTAAACAGAGGTCACGCGGTCGTAGGTGCAACATGGGGTCATCGTGCTAGCAATGTGGACATGATAACATCTAAGCTAGGATCATCTTACACTTCTAGAGCAGCCCTCATTCCTCAATCTACTGTCTTCTCTTTGGGGGAATTTTATTAGTTAAAGTTATAATAAAACAACTTACGGTGCAACAACAGACATAGCAGAAAAATAATAACAAGTACAGTATATCTATTGGTCAGTCTCAGTGGCAACAGAAGCTGTAAGGTGTGGGAAAGAACATATGTATGGGTTCCTTAAAAGAACTTTAGCAAAATGTTTATCCAGTGGATAATTCAGCCAGACTCAGTGAATATGTGTAAGAATAAGCCCTACAGCTTATGGTTACCACAAAGAGCTTGTCTCAAGTGCCAGAATCTGCTACAGAAAGGCTTCATGACCAAGAGACTGGTAAAAAAAAAAAAATGCAGATCATTTCCATTAACCATGCTTTAAAATACCTCTCCTACGACTGTATCCACGGCCTGCATGAAAAAATACAGCACAAATAGCAGGGTCAATACACATGGAACCTAAAGTCAAAATTAAAAATATGTGAAAATAGCTCATCTGAAATATAGATCCAACAGACACACCACAGACATGTAGCCTAGCGTTCACGCGAAAGCTTCCACAAAGGCAGGGAGTCTCTCAGCCAAATGATTCAAGTCAATATATTCGATAATGCTAGTGTGTTACTGTAAGCCAGTTCCTGCTATAAAGCTTAGTGGCCCCTGTAAAGCCAGGGCATGACAGGCCCGCTTAAGCCAGCGGATGTCATGCCAAGCCAGCCTACCCTCGTGCCAATTGTTACTAGAATTATCCAGCCATCATATGACTATGGATGACAACACAATTAATTGCACTCCGTGTCCACAAGTAACTATCCATCCGGTAAGCCTTTACAAGTTACTACCACAAATACATATTAGCAAAAAGCGGCAATCATTTCACAATTCCTGTGAGTAGGAGGGAGAGGGGGGATTCTATTGTGAAATCATTTCTTTATGATGTTCTGAATATTAGCTTATTTCTGAATATTGTCCTGTACACAAAATGTATTTCCTAAAACTGCTCCTTATACATACAGTACTTCTTTACGTTTAACTCATGGTAAATACTGCAAAGTGGAATATAATTAAAAAAGAATTTGTGCTTAAAGAAAAGATTTATCAAGCATTTTTACCAGATAAGTTCTGTGGTATCACTCTAACTGGTGCATACTAACACCACTCTTAAAATGGCAGAGTGCCACTAGCTTACAAGTGTTGGAACTGTATTGTTAATAAATCGCATCTTACTTTCATGTACTGTATTGTACAGTAATTCTAATACATGTACAGTAAAAGTCCAAAAATACGGATGCCAGAAATCCGGACCACCTGAGAATCCGGACTTTTCAAAAAGTCAAACTTTTTTTTTTTTTTGTGGGCTTTTGTGTGTATGTGCGCATGCGTGAGCGCCACAGCTGCACAGCGACCACGTGGTCACCACTTTAAAATGAGCAATCAAACTGAGACAACGTATGTAATTTTGAGTCCTACTCTTTCCACTTACAGAGTACTGTACAAGCCCATAATAATGGCTCCTAAAGTAGATAAACTTCGTTGTGTGAAGAGAAAGAAGAACACGTTGAAATTGAGTGACAAACTTGAAATAATTAAGAAACTAGAACGTGGTGTGAGCAATACTTTTCTAATGGAAACATACGACATTGGAAAGTCTACAATTTATGATATAAAAAAGGCAAAGAATAAAATTCTAGAATTCACAGCTTTTTCTTTAAAACTGCTCGTTTTGATAAATGAAGCATGCTATATTTGCTAATGAATAAACTATCAAAATGTACCGGTTAATCTCTTCTTTATTCCTCCTTAAATTTGAATTTTAAAAGTACTGCCTGAGAATCCAGAAAATCTGAAAATCCGGACTGACCCAATCCCCAAGCAGTCCGGATTTTTGGACTTCTACTGTACTGTACAGTACAGTATAAGATTCTGGCACATTTAATATTTTTAAATTCATTACCGTATCTTTCAGAACTGCAATGCTTATCACTGAAAATAAATATAGTCACAGAGTGGGATGTGAGGGGAATATTTATTTCTAAAAATACTGCAGTAAAGATTATCTTAATTATGTGCTTTATAGTGTAATTATGTAAAAATGCGTATACAGTACGTTGCTTAATGAAATAAGAAAACAGGAATCGTTAACACTTGTCAAGTATAAACAACTTGATAACATTTATTAATGTGGCACATAGTGAACTGAGCACAGCTAACCTGGAAGCAGCAGTCCATCCAGTACTCTACTGTACTAACAAGTGACTTGTTCTGAATTGTAGCTGGCGCAAATTAATAGCTAGTACTGTAGTGACAAGCAGCCATCATTGATTACAAGCTAATACTTAGTACTGGTCAGTATCTGTACCGGCTAATCTACGATGACTAGTGGTCAGCACCATTTAGCAAAAGAGCAGTGAGGAGTGGTTACCACTGACCAGTCTAATCGTAACTAGCAATCTGCACACAGTGGAAACCAATAATGGAAAGTTGAGTTGAAGGTTGCCACTTTAAATAGCTACTGAAGCTTTTAGCTGAGATTTCACACATAGGTTTTTAAGTACTGTATGTTCTAATTCACCATGTAGTGGGGAGATTGATTTTCATTACACAATTTCACTCTCACCTCTGACAAGGCAAGAAAAAAAAAGAGAAAAGATAAAGGTTTAAAGGAAGGAAAAGAAAAGATATGGACAGCACATAGTACTATGTTAGGCAATGTTTTATGTACTGAACACAACCCAAAAGTTATGTAAACACCATAATCTGTTCTAACTTTACCTAACCTTAATTAACTTCATGTAGTCCAATCTTATACAATTTTGTATGGTACACAAGTTATCAATTTAATTTATATAAAATGTATATAATTTGCAGAAAATAAAAAAATATGAGGAAATTTTGTCCCATCTATGAGCTATGGTGGAATGTATATATTCTGTTAATTCTAACATTACTTTCCAACCCCAAAATACAACTTCACCCAACCTTGCCTAGCTTTACACAGTATAACTAGCCCTTGTCTTGTTTTTTCATTGTCCATTTTTTTTCATAAACTCAATGAGACACTAAGAGAAGAATTATGATGAGAAAATCTATTTCCCTAACGTGTGGTAATATTAAATATGATTATAAATTTTTCAGTGAAATTTTACCCAAATAACTGAACTCACATCTCAAATCATAATCTTTACTCTAAGTAACAAGTCACCAGCACCAACCAGTACTATAACTACCAAGAAGTGTCCATGTCTCAGGAAGGTACAGTACCACAACACTGCACCAAGTATAGGTGAGTAAGAACCAAACCAATGATCAGGATTTAGGCTTTACAGTACAGTACTGTAATGTGACTAATTTTCTTTATTTATGAGGAACTACAAACTATCATAATTATGAGGTCATAAGACACAGAGGCTCAGGGTGTTTGTTGAAAGTCTGTTAAAAATTAAACAGGATTAGCAGCACAAATGTCAAAGGTTAACGAGTTACGCAAGTTTTAGCGATGTCAGGAAACAAGTTTAGTACACGGTCAGGCATCGAAATACGGCAAGACGATAACAAACTCTTTGTCGTGTCAACACAACTTCACTGTGGTATTTAACAGCAATCTTCCTGATATCAGGAATCAAAGACACGTAAAAAAAATCAACTTCAATACATACTGTAGACTTCTTGTTTGGATGATGCATTTACTTTCCTATGCAATTTGAAGTCCCATATTCAAGTTTTATCTCTCTAACAAAGACATAGAAAGATAAAAACAAAACAAATACGAACATGGTTCATACTGCTGTGCTGTTGAATTATACAGTACCTATTGTACTGCACATTTAACTTTCTATTTCTACAAGGATGAGGTAAAACTTTGGTGTGAAACTTCAAGCTGCATAAAAAACAAATAATAAAAGTACTGTACTATACTATAATCAAATTGAGGCTCCTTCACTTTGTTGACCTTTTTTATTGTTTAGTTAGTTTTCAGTTTTCAAGAGGATCCACTTGATGGCTAACATGTGAAGTGCAACTTGCTAGATGGGATATAATAAGTCCCATACATGTACAGTATTAAATTAGTCAATTTGTTCGCATTTAAAAATTAAATATGGAGTGAATCCTCACTAAGCAAATGAGATTGTTTATTTGTTTGTAGAATATACAGTATAAAAAATTATTGATGGCGGATAAATCGTCTGAATATATACAGCAAACCCTCGATAACTCGGCACTGATCTGGTCACGGAATGTACAGTATTATAGTATAGCTCGGGAAATGCCGAGATATATAAAATAATCTGGAAAAATCTCAGCATATCTGGTGCGTGGGTAAGATTAACGCCACACGGGACGCCGGGAGGCTGGGCCGCGCTCCAAGAGCGAGTCAGTCTGACGCTTGGTATTGTTGCAGTCAGGTGTGTGTGGCTTGTGTCTCCAAACTTTGTTCTCTGCTTGTCCTCTCCCTCATCAAACATCACTGATATGGCATCTGTACCTTCAAGGAGCTACAGGAAGGGCATGAAACTCAAATCCCCGAGTCTTCAGGATAAAAAATAAAGTATTAGACCGAGTGGATGCTGGCACATCCATGCGTATGTTGTGTGAGGAGTTTGGGATCAAGTCCAGCACATTTTACGATATAAAAAGAATTGGTACAAGATTCGGAAGCACTTTCTAACTTTAGCTGACGCTGGTAGCTCAACATAGGTGCAGAAAAGAATTAAGCCTGTAAAATTTACAGATTTAGATCAAGCTGTGTACAAGTGGTACAAGCAGGAACGTGCATCAGGCATCAAGGTGCGTGGAGTGAACATTCAAAATGCCGCAGCTCGCTTAGCACAACACCTTAAGATACAAGGCTTCAATGCAATTGTTGGCTGGCTTTTCAATTTTAGAAGTTGTCATTGTTTGGTTAACCAGAAAGTTATTGGTGAGTCTGCCAGAGTTGATGAAGGAAGTGTTGAACCCTTCAGGAAGCGTCTTGTGAAAATTATTGAAGATGCTCCGTTATTGGTCAGCTAGATATATAGCACTGACGAAATACGTAGGCTTTTTTGGGAAGGCTCCACCGTCCAACACCCAGGCTTCCAGGCACGAGACACACGTAGCTGGCAGGAAGATGGCAAAGGATCGCATCTCGATTCTTGCCTGTGCCAATGCTGATGGCACCCACCGACTGAAACTGATGGTTGTGGAAAAGGCAAACAAGACCCAAGCTTTAAAAATATCATGAACACCTTACCAGTGATATACAAATGGAATAAGACTGTCTGGTTCACTAGCGACATCTTCCACACCTGGTTTCACAGCCACTTTGTTCCTGTCATCATCAAGTATCAGATGGAAGTGCTGGGTATTTCAAGGGATAATGTGAAAGCCATCCTGCTCCTCGACAACACCCCTGCACATCCTGCTGTGGAGCTTGTGGGACATGGTGGCCGTATCAAGGTCTTGTATCTTCCTCCCAATACCACCTCCTTAATACAGCCAATGGACTAGGGAGTGATAAGAGGCCTGCAAGCGACACTAGAGGTAAAGTACAGTCATGCGTCGCTTTACGTCCGTCCGAACAACGTCCGATTGCATATACGTCCGTGGCCCATAAAAATTATAAGAAAATAATGGGGATAAAAAAACCCATTCAGACAACGGGACGTATCGGACGTAAGTGGCCTTAGAGCGGGCGCGCTCACGCATGCATCACGTGTTCTTCAACAAAATAGATTGTGTTGCCAGGCGTATGATGATACAGCACAGTAACTATATATCCATAATATGTTTTGATAGATATAAGAAAAGCCTATGTTACTGGTTTATGTTTTTTGGCTATTGTAGTGTACAGTCCAGTACTTTCAATTTGATTTCCTTAGTTACGAAATAAAAAGTTTACAAACTGTATAACAGTGTATGCTTGGTTTGGCCTCGTCGGCAATGTAGACATTATGTTATTTTATTAGCCTTCTTAACCTCTGTGTTTCATTAGTTGTGTATGTTATCTAAAGAATTTAGTCAATATTGTACAGTACAAATACACTGCAATATTCCACATACACGTAAGTACGTATATATGCAAAGTTCACAATGTGATGATTGGACAACGTCTAATTCAGTTAACGTCACGTTTCCAAGAATGTATCTAGGACATTAAGCGACGCATGACTGTACCAGGGAGTGTGTCTTGTGGTGTTGGAGGACGAGGGTGACATGGAGGCTGACACTAGGGGAGCTCGCACTTTGGATAATTAAAAAGCCTACATCATCCGTAATGCAATGTTTAACTGGGCAGAGGCACGGAAAGGCCTTAGTGTAACTATCCTAGCCAATGCATGGAACATACTTTTGAAAGGCACTGAGGTTGAGGTCGACTTTGCAGTGTTTGGCACTGACGATTTTGTTAACTTGCTACACCAAGGTGACAAGACTAGGGTGTCTGAGGACAATGTTGTGGAGTGGCTGGAGGTACAGAACAAGGATTTCGTCACGACACAGAGGAGGAGATAGCTGCAAGTGTGTCAGAAGAAATGACAGAAGAACAAGATGACGAATGTGATGACAAAGATCCCAGTCCATGGCCAAAGCTATCTGATCTCAGATTTCACATGGACAAGGCCTTGGAGGCAGTGGTCTGACCTAGAGAAACACTATTCAACTCTTAGACACCAGGGCAGATGTCATACAACGTCAGCACACCAACTTTAAGCAAGGGAAAATATCTGACTTCTTTAAACCTGTGTCAATGGTCCCAAGAACCAGTCGACCTTCCTCCAGCAGTGAAGCGTCCTTAGTGATACCTTCAGTATCAGGATACTCTTCCTCAGACACCACTCCAGCAGTGAAGTGTCCTTAGTGATACCTTCAGTATCAGGATACTCTTCCTCAGACACCACTCCAGCAGTGAAGTGTCCTTAGTGATACCTTCAGTATCAGGATACTCTTCCTCAGACACCACTCCAGCAGTGAAGTGTCCTTAGTGATACCTTCAGTATCAGGATACTCTTCCTCAGACACCACTCCAGCAGTGAAGTGTCCTTAGTGATACCTTCAGTATCAGGATACTCTTCCTCAGACACCACTCCAGCAGTGAAGCGTCCTTAGTGATACCTTCAGTATCAGGATACTCTTCCTCAGAGCACCACTCCAGCAGTGAGCAGTGAAGCGTCCTTAGTGATACCTTCAGTATCAGGATACTCTTCCTCAGACACCACTCCAGCAGTGAAGTGTCCTTAGTGATACCTTCAGTATCAGGATACTCTTCCTCAGACACCACTCCAGCAGTGAAGTGTCCTTAGTGATACCTTCAGTATCAGGATACTCTTCCTCAGACACCACTCCAGCAGTGAAGTGTCCTTAGTGATACCTTCAGTATCAGGATACTCTTCCTCAGACACCACTCCAGCAGTGAAGCGTCCTTAGTGATACCTTCAGTATCAGGATACTCTTCCTCAGACACCACTCCAGCAGTGAAGCGTCCTTAGTGATACCTTCAGTATCAGGATACTCTTCCTCAGACACCACTCCAGCAGTGAAGCGTCCTTAGTGATACCTTCAGTATCAGGATACTCTTCTTCAGACACCACTCCAGCAGTGCCAGTTTCTTACACAGTATTTCCCCAGAAGTGCCACATGTCTTGCTGTCATCCGACAGTGAGTGATTACCTGTACTGTATAAAGTGTACTGAACATACCATAGTGTTCAGTGAATATACCCTGTACAGTCGTGCTTAAGTGAAAATACTGTACAGTATTGCACTCAAGTGTTTAAATGTAAATACTTTGTACAATACATGTAAAATTCTTATTTTACATAAGTGAACAAATTACTGTACAGTAGTACAATATATAGTCATTTCTGCTACAAAGCATTTTTTGTCAAAGCGAATTGGTTGCAAAGCGATTGATGAATAGGGGAACGGTTTGTAAAACGTGAACTTTTGCAAACAAATGTTGGCTATAACACTATTCCATCCTCAACGTTTTAAGCATGGCCCGGGTTATGCAATATTTACAGTTCACGTTTGGCATCAAATGTTCAATTGATTCATGTCTTTTGTTTGTGAAGTGTTTTTTGAGAGGTACTCTGTAAATTTTGCTCTCTTTTTTTCTTTTGCAAATTTAGCTGTTACCCAAAAATACTGCATGAAAAGAATAAGTAATACGAATGTTTCGCAGTGCGGACTATTAACGGTTTATACCAGCGTTCTCTGTTTACATCACGTGATCAGTTGAATCGCGCAGTTTCAGTCGATTGCTCTGTGAAGTGTCTGTGATTTTTGCTGTTCTCTCCAATTTGTTGTGTTAGCCAAGAATATGGAAAGACAAGGTAAGAAGAATGTTTCCAAGAAGCGTTCTGGTGATCGAATTGCCGGTGGTGAATGTAAAAGAAAGGCTATAACACTATTGCTGAGTGCTTGCAAATCTGTGAGATCATGGCCAAAGTAATAGGCACCTAATCCTATTTTCTCCATAAGCCCTGTTATTTTTATTGCGCGAATTTCTACAATCTTAGCTGTACTTACTCCTGACAATCTAACTTAATAGGGTAGACCGTTTTTCAATCTGGTAGAGTTTCACTGGTCTTAGGTTGGTTTGTTCACTATACCGTATTTGTTTCATAATTAGTGGAGCATCTAGAAACAATATCCTGGCCATAGTTTTCCTAAACTCCTTCACCCATTAAGGACAAATCTCAATGCAGTACTTACATGTTTACCTGTACTCTCATAGGATAAAAGGAAAACAAGGGCATTATGAAATTACGTACCGGAAAAACTGTACGTACTAATATTATCAAGTTAAGGGGGTTAGGTACGATTGGTTTATTTTGTGAGTAATTACCCGTAATAGTTAAGGACAGTCGCAAGAGAATACTATAACTATAGGTACTCTTCATAATATTACTTTTTAATAAAGAATAAAACTTGTTTATTACCTTGAGATCATTAGTGTACATTATCTACCAGTGAACAACAAAATTTGATAAGCTATGTCATCCCTATTAGTCCAGTGGCTAAACACAATGTTTGTACACTTTGGGAAACAAGCACAAGATTTGGCAGTTATACAATTGGCTACTGCAAATAATTCTGGATATGGAAACACTTTGCCAATGCCCCCCATTGGCAGGTGGCATCACCTATAGCTGGGCATCACCTTTTTCACACTATCCTTCAATAAAATGGCTATAATTTTGCTTATATCAAATGTTTTTGCATTCTGTTTTTAGATATGGGTCGCTGAAAACATGACTGAAATATTAATTAAAAAAAAAAAAAAAAAATAGAATTGAGAACTTTTTACGTTTATCCTCTTCACCACTGATCGGCTCGTTAGCCGCTTGGGCGATCGGTCACGTCTCTGTTACGCACTGTTGGCAAGTACTGGGCATGCACCGGCTCCTCAATGTACCTGAACTTGCTCCAGTGTTGGTCAAGTCTGGTCTTGAAAGAGTTCACACTCAGTGCCGTCACAACACTTTCTGGTAGATTGTTCCAAGAGTTCACAATTCTCACTCCAAAAAAGTTGGCAATAACAGTTTTCTGGATCTGCGGCTTCTCCAATCTTGAGCTGTGACCCCTTGTGGGGTGAGCGTCCGCCAGCTCCAAGTAAGGACACTCGACTGTGTAGTGCCCCTTGAGATGCTTATACACCTCAATTAGGCCCCCCCTTGCCCATCTGTAGTATAAGCTAGGCAAGTTCAGGCGCTCCAATCTCTCAGGGTAGTTGAGTTGCCGAAGTGCAGGCACCAGTCTGGTGGCCCTCCTTTGAAAATTTTCAACCAACTGACAGTCCCTAGCATATCTCGGGCACCAGACAGGGTGACAGTACTCCTGATGGGGAAGCACTTCACTCCTGAAGATCGTTACGAGGGACGGACCGTCTAGATATCTGAATGACCTTCTTATGAGACCCAATAATTTATTTGCCTGATTTATCTACTTCTCGCAACGGCCGGAGAACTTCAGCTCAATGTCAACATACACACCTTGGTCCTTCTCACATTCAGTCTCAAATAGTATAGTTTCTTCATCCCGTTGGGACATATGATACGCCTCCTTACCGTTGGTATGCCCCAGGTGCATCCTCTTACACTTCGTGACATTGAATCTCAGCAGCCATTTCTTCAACCATTCTTGGAGCTCACAGAGATCCTTCTGCAGCTCTTCACAGTCCGCATGGTTCTTGGTTTCCCGAAATAACTTGGCGTCATCGGCAAACATTTGTATGGAGGAGTGTACAACGTCAGGCATGTCATTTATGAAACAAACAACAGCGGGCCCAATACACTGCCCTGTGGTACCCCGCTTGTGACAGGTACAGATGATGATTTTGTGCCATTAATCACCACACACTGCTTGTGGTCATGTAGAAAGTCTTCTATCCATGCTAGGACATTTCCCCGAATTCCGTACCCTTCCAGTTTGATTTTCAGCCTTTCTTGGGATACACTGTCGAAAGCCTTGGCAAAATCTAGGTATATATTGTTGATATTACCACCCCGTTCCAGAATATGGGTCCAAATATCCAATACCTTGTGCAATTGTGTTAGGCAGGAGCGCCCCGGCATAAAACCGTGTTGGCAATCAAAGTCTCTTTCTTTTGGTATAAACTAAAACTATTGT
The DNA here is from genome assembly GCF_018991925.1 of Homarus americanus. Taxonomy (NCBI): domain Eukaryota; kingdom Metazoa; phylum Arthropoda; class Malacostraca; order Decapoda; family Nephropidae; genus Homarus; species Homarus americanus. Next base: position 4,977,556 of record NW_024723833.1, on the reverse strand, counting down.
GAAAAATTTTGCAAAAAAACACTTTGAGAATGGATACATTTAACTATAAAGTGTTACAAAATATTGTTAGGTATTTGAACATCATACAAAAATTATCTAAAACCAGTTATAATCCATAGTGACATAACTACTGGAAGCTATGTTCCACCTGACATAATTAATATTCTACACACACTGTCCAGCACAATACTGTACTGTAACACAATCTAGTACACTTAAGGGAATTCTTCATACATCCACAGTATGAGTGCCTGCAGCCTTTCTTACATCCACACAGTGCCGGATTTAGACCTGTGGAGGCCCCCCTCATTATAACTACCCAAGAGGGTGGGGTGGCGAGTGAAGCGAGCCTAAACATCTGGGAGTTCTGGGGGGCGCTGTAAGCCCCCCGGGAAAATTTTGAAATTTGAACGCTTCTTTGGAGAATTTTGAAGTCATATGCAGTTATATTAAGGAAATTAGAACATATTGTAATATGTGGAGGCCCCCAGATTGTGGAGACCCCTGGGCAGCTGCTCACTTTGCCCACTCCTGAATCCGGCCCTGCATCCACAGCTAATGAGTTCTCTACATACTTTGATGCTTCAGGGAATTTTGTTTTGTCCAAAGGTTGCCAAATTATGTCACATTCATGTCACCCCGTTTTCAGGGCTTTTCAAGTCTGGGTTTGGAAACAAAACCTGGCCCCACACATAGCCTCCCTGGTGTGTTGTACATTTGACATGCTTTTGAAGGACACCTCCTGTAGGGGGAATGTTCTCCAGTTCACAACCTTTATGAGCAAACAACTCCCTCCTGGCCTTGTTGACTTCCACATGATCACTGGTCTTGTCATACATGAGAACAACAAATCTCTTCACTATTACTTTACATGTAAAGTGGGATGTTCTGCAGGCACTTGTTCGACTCATTAAAGATCTCTGTTACTTGTGGATACAGATGCCAGGTATTCCAGGTTGTAGACTTCCCTCTCCCTACAAAGGTTGATGTGGCATCACACCACGTAAATGCGTAGAACACAGGGAAGGCACTGGAGACCTTAGCATCAAGTGCTGATGCCATTTCATGTATGGGCAAGTAACAAAAATCTTTCCCTGTATCATATGCTATCCACAGTTCATCCAGGTCTATGCATAATGCAACATCAGAATCTATGGTTCTGACCAGAACTTTACAATTTCCTCTGTCAGCAGAATCCATAGCATGTAGGATAATACAGGTGTCTGCCTCTTTGTGAGAATAGGGTGCAACATTGCTCATATAATTTCTCTTTGGTACAGACAGTACATTCTGGCCATGATGAAGTAAAAAAATTCAAGTTTATTGTCACTGTGTCTCAGGAAGTCAATATTCAAATTTGATGGATTCTTAGCGTCAGCTGTGAAACGTCTACGGGTGCCTGCACCACGTCTGGCTCTGGTTGAACTCTTCAAGGTCCAGTCAATAAGCAGTAAGGAGGTAGTAAGGATGACAGCATCAATGTGTGGAGCTTCATATACTTTTTGTATCACTTTCTTCAAGCAAGCCACTAGGTCTCCTTTTGCGGATGGGGGTCGTAACTTACCATACCATATAGTACATTGTACTGTATAGTTTTAAAAATAGGCTCGTCATCTTTAAGGTCAACCAGTCTAAGTTTGTCCATGGAGACTGATTTTGGGTGAGGCCTGTTGAAGAGAGGTAGCTTGTTCTAAGGCAAGGTGTCTGTGATTGGCCTGTTACAAGACAGCAGTCACTCTGCTACCTGGTACAAATATATCATATTGCTGACCAAGCGTCTGGATATTCCGTACAGTGGAAACCATCTCTTGGGGCATGATGTCATTAGTGTGGATAGCTAACAAGTCACCGCTCATCTCCATAAATGGATTCCCAAGATCCTACAATGTAGCAACAAGAGAGCATGTTTTCTTGGCAGATGTTGTCTAAGCCTCTAGTGCCTGCTCTTAATGATGCATATCAATCATGAATGTTGGACCTTTCCTAAAGTTTTCATACTGCTTAAGAATTCTGTTGATCTCTGGCCCAGCAACCATCCAGCGACGTGAGGCTGGTCAATAGGGATGGCTGAGAAACAGCGCTTACTTTTGTAGACAACAATGTTTCCAGCATAAAACTCTGCATACAGATGTGGATGGCTTTGTTGGAGACTGGCCAAATCTCTGATGTCCATGCACAGCCAGCATTCTTAGTTTGTATCGTCTAATGAGAAGAACCATGGCCCAATAGCTGACAGTGCATCCACATACAGATGAAAATTTCCTTCCCTTTATGCACTGACTAAAAGTAGGACAATTAGCTCAAGATGTAGTTATGCTCCAGTACTGTAATGAAAATGATGATTTTCTTCACATCTTCACTTACATCTGTTACACAATATTGTGTTAATTAGTATTAAAAACAATAATTTTGTCAGTTATATATTCTTTGTATGGTCATGTTCTTAGAAGTTCATACCTGAAAACAGAATGCAAATATACCTGTAATGAGTAAGAGCAATGTTACCGGGTATAGCCATTTTAGCATTGTCAAGGTGTTTCCATATCCACACTTATTTGTGAAGGTCATGTATATAACTCTACCAAGTTTCAAATTTATTTACCAAAGTGCACAAACGTGGCCATTTTGGGAGCTAACCCACAGGGCTAAACTATGTGGTTTCACCATATTATATAAGCAATAATCCCACTGGAAGGCTTCAGTCCCATACTGTACCTATAATAATGACAGGCAAAACAAAGTCCCCAAATCTAACCTAACCTCATAATATTTTAATATATTTAAAAAAAAAAAAAATATTGGAAAATTCTGTTTGTTCATTTAGCTTTACAACATTTCAGAATTTTGTTCAAAGCCTCCCCATAGGATGAATTATAAAGTTTTGTTACTCCACCACCAGTTACATAAAATCCTATGTAATTTGGAACTTATATCCTAAGAAAAAGTTTTCAAATGAAATTTTAGCTTCACAAGTATCCCAATTTCCATTTTGGTTTAATACCAAATGCAACAGCCTTTGCAACTACCTGGTAAGCGACACATTCTCTCGAAGAAACTGTACAGATGAAGCATTGTAAAGGTGGGGACAAGAAAGTTGCCATACTTCACGACCTTCGCCACTATATGGCTCAGGAAAATTAAAAGCATTCACTGAACTGTTTCTGCTTGTAGCAGATGTGAGAAACTAAATGAGTTCAAAACTAAAAATGTCATGTTTTGGCTCAGGAATGTAGGAAAGTCACAGGAAAAAAGTGAAAAAATCATTATTTTCAGATAGTTTAGTTTGTTCTCAAGGACCAATAAAAACATTCAAACCCCAACCTAACCATTATAAGCTAGCCCAACCCAGCTTACCCTAACCTAGCCCAACCCAGCTTACCCTAACCTAACACAACCCAATCTAACATAAGTGCCTAAAATGGTTTTGATTTTATTACTGACTTTTCCATAGCCAAAATTGTGACTTTTTCTTGTGACTTATTTTCCATTCACCCTGACTCAGATGGTACAACTTCATAATGGTTTGGTTTCTTCTGGATTCTCACTAAAATGTTTGATGCAATATATAATCAAAACTCAGTTCAGGAAACAGGAAAAGATTATTGTGAATAAATTTAGGGAACAGAAAGTTGGTCATCGCCACCATGCCTTTATAGCTTAACTGACCACCACTGACTTCGGCTGGAATGAACCACTACACAAAATATTCTGTAATGTACTAAGTTTAGAAGTACTGTACTAGGTATTTTGTTCCTGTTAAATTAGGACACAGTTCTGAGATGGTGTACATCAAATTGCTGAAGCACTGATAGCATTGAGGCTATGGCCAACTTGCTCCTAAGTAAATTTAAAGTTACTCTTTCCTTGCTCCCCAAACACATGTAAATGTTCTTCATGAAAAAATAAATGTTTGTTAAATGTACAATGATTTAGTAGAATTAGTAATATTGTAGCTTGTTTTCTTTGCGATTTTCATTAAAACATTTGTTTCAATACAGTATATAAAATCCAAAGTTCGTGGAAGGAGCAAAAGATTTATTTATTTACTTTTTTTTTTAAGCTTATAGGCTGTGATCACAGGACCTATGGTACTTCAGCAAAGTCGCCCAAACCATCACCAAACTGTGTACAGTATGATTTTAACAAGAATATTGTGGAGTAGTACTGTTCAAGTAGAGTACCTAGTACCAGTAATGTATATATTGCTCAGTGGTCCAGTCCAGCTAAAATATAACACAGTGTAATTGACAGTTCTTGTTATCTTCCCAAAGTCATTGAGGCCACAGTGTACTTGTTCCCAATTCAGATTAGGATTTTATGTGATATAACAACAAATTTAGCGAAAATTCTAAAGAAAAGAAGTCATCATTAAGTACAGCACTAACAAAATATTTTTTTTTAGATTTACCATTTTTTTTTGCACTTCACAACCCTGACTCATATGCTTTGTGGACCAAACCTTTTTCTATAACAATTTCTTCTGGATTGTTGTAAGAGCATTATGCTATCGAGATAAATTTCCAGAAGTGCTTATGGTTAATTAAGGGTAATTTTCCACTTAAATTTCACTAAAACATTAATTTTACTGCAAGAAAAAATGCTGTGAAGAATGCAAGAAAAAAATGGATCTGTAATACCTAGTGTTTATTGTCTGGTCTCAGACCCTTACTTCCGCTGTTTATCCGGCATTCTTTCTGATTGGTAGAGGCTGATGATGCTGATGACATCAACGCATCCTTGATTACTGAATTTGTTCAGTTGCAAACATGGCAGCTGTGGATGCAGACGTTTTGTGTGTAGGCAATGCTCTTAAAAAATCCTTTAAGGAAGTAAAATGTGCTATGGAAAATTTTGAACAATCTCAATTTCTAGATTATTACAGTACAGGTATAAAAGATTCCAGAATAACTGTTAACATAGGAGTTGTTCTGTGAAAAGATGTGCTGGACTAATAGTCAAACTCAAACAGGAATCAGTAATATAACTGTCTATCATCTGCCAGAAATATTGAAATGATGTCATCAGCCTCAACCAATCAGAATGAAGGCTGAACCAACTGCTGAAGTAAATAGGAACAAGATGTAGGTACGGCAGCTGTATGCAAAACGCCAATGTCTATTGGTATGACATCCTAATGCACAAGCATAGTGGGCAATCTATACAATGATAGTTACTAGGATGGCCTTCTTTCTGACTAACCTAACTTAACCTAACCATTAACAGCAGTCCACCAATACAGCTGCTGTACCTATATCCATTGTAATTTTTAGGGTATGGCTGCCATACCTACAGTATATCCACTGTCTACCCAACAGTAAATGGGAACCTGGAAGTTAATCGACTTGCGGATCGTGTTCCGGGGTAATGGTTAACAAGTGCAGTTGGGTAGATGTCCGGCCTTCTCGGACTATTCCTTGACACTAGGTTATGCAACTCGTTAACTTAGGGTATGGTTGTTGGGTTGACGACAGCTTCTACACCATAAACATATTCATGCCTAGGTAGTTCTAGAGCCAGCCAGCCTCGTTACTAGAGGGGTAATCATTATTTTATTATATCCACTCCAAAGTAAATCACTCTTACCGACCAACAAAACCAGCCCAACTTAATCTAACAAACAGTTACCTTGGATAAATTGGTTTCCGGTTAGGTTGGTTCAGGTGGTCGACAGTACTGTACATTACTGAGGTGTTTGTATTATATGAAAAAAATAAATTCTTTAAGAAACTAATAAGTTAAAATGACCATAGATAACCAAGGGCCCTTTTCCTTGCATACGTGTTTGTTTTTCCTTCATAAATGTGCTATTTTCTCAACATTGGCTTACTGTATGTGGTGAAGGTCGTCACACTGTACGGTATATTACTGCACTGATCCACACACACCAAAGTCCCCCAGTGTAGCTTATATCAGTAGGTCTGGTATACCTAAGCCACAGCCACGTAAGTGAATGACACAACTCCCAGTCAGTAAAACACAGTCACGTTTTGGTACTGTTGACGTTGGTACTAATGAAGCCCGAATTCATTTAAATAAAGGAACCATATTTTTATATCCAGAAATTTGATTTATATCACGTTTCATGATTATTTATATATATAGATTATATAAACTATTCATTGCAAAATATATTTTTCATAATAATTTTTCCAAATGACTTGGGGAGATTTCAAGGCTTTCAGTTTTCATTCTTCCCTAAATTAATTGAAACCCCACTCATTTATTTTTCTAAAAACAATGGTCTGTGTGTATTAACAGTCCTAACCAACGTGCATACCGTAATATATTAGAAAAGTCTTCTAAAATTATTTAAAATACGAATCCTGTTGTTTCTATTGGGTGTTCGGCCCTCGGCAGTGGGTTCAGATCAGACCTCGATTGACTGTCCATCCCCCTCTCAAATCCCCCCACCCCCAGACAAAATGGACAGTATTAAAATGCAAACTACGAACAAGACCGGCCAAGCTGTTTTTTCAGGTGAAATTAACTAACTAATTCTACCGTAACTTACCAAAACTACGGTAAGATCCTTAGGCCATGTGAGGTCAGGGTCGTGTTCTTTTTTAATGGATTTAATATTCGTAGTATTTTTAACATATATATTCTTCCCTGTAATAGGAAACCTCTTCCCCCGGACTTGTCATGTTCGACAATTTGATTTCTTAATGTAATTTAAAGTCAGATTTTTTTAACCAATTTATAAGTCTGTGATGAACAAAGAGTCCATATACTGTATATAAAGCGGTCTATTAAAATTGTTGTAATTACTAGCTCGCTATTCTTTCGATGCCTGACAGTGCAACTCACCAGGAACACATTAAACTTTTCTAAACGTTTATTGAGGAAAATTTACGTTTCTAGTGTTACACAGTACCGTAACTGAATAACTTTTCCAAGTGTACCAGAGGGGCTAGTTACTAGTGGTATAGGAGAGCCAGCTTACGCTACAAGGGGACTGGCTGGCTTACATTACAATTGTTTTTCTGCTTTGAACAGCAGCATATAAGCGGGCTGGCACTTTCTGGGGCAGGAGACGGGGCCAAGTAAGGGTCCCACACTGGCACGGGGGCCCGGGGGGCATGAGGGTGGCATGAGGAGGGGGGGCGGCATAGCAGGTGAATGAGAGAGAAAGTAGAGAGAGAGAGATAGAGGCAAAAGGTGGGTGGCAGCATCTAGTATATAACTCGTGCACTCTCACCAGCACATCCAGGTTGGCCGCCACTTACCGTGCAGCTGGGCCAGAGCTTGTAGTGTGTTGCTGCCCACATTCATGAAACCTGGCGGGGCAAAGAGTCGACATGAGGCCTCGAGGGTCACGGGGCTGACTGACCACCCTAACTGTGGCTACACTACTGCCTCCCTCAAACTACTGTGAGCCAGAAGAGAGAGACAGTGAAAGAGGGAACAAAGGAAGAAGAGAGAAAGAGAGAGCCAGGGAGTAAAGAAGAGAGAAAGGGTCACGGGACTGACTGACCTTAACTATGTCTACACTACTGCCTCCCTCTAACTACTGAACCAGGAGAAAGACGGGCAGAGAGAGAGAGAAGAGGAGAGAGATAGAGAGAAGAGAAAAGAGAGAGAGAGAGAGATACACAGGTGTGGTCAACAGTACAATCTTATCAACTGTGGTGAGGAAACACAACTCAAGAAGAGAAATATAAGAAACTCATGTTAATTATCACCAGAGAGAATACAAGAGTGAATATCTTTCTTCTTATTTACTTCATAATATCAAAAGTAAAAGCCAAAAGTTCTTAACTAAAAAAAATGGAAATATTTAATGGAAAATTGTAAAGAGCGAGAGAAAGTGGAAATTAAAAAAATATATATACAGACTTGATAAACCAGTTACTATAGATAGAGACACATAGACCGACAGACAAACAGACAGAGTCAGTTAGACAGACAGACAGACAATGGCACTGACCTTCAGACAGCAGCAGGTGGGCGTCTCGGGGTGATCTACTCCTAGCAAAAAGGTCAAGTGAAGTATTGAAGAGAGAATCGAGGGATAGTGAAGATGCTTTTATTACCATCTGTTTAAGACTTAAAACACACACACACACACACACATATATATATATATATATATATATATATATATATATATATATATATATATATATATATATATATATATATATATATATATATATATATATATATACAGACAGACACACACACACACACACACACATATATATATATATATATATATATATATATATATATATATATATATATATATATATACACAGACACACATATATATAGCATATATATATATATATACTATGTACACACACGACAGACACACAGCACATCATATATATTACAGACACAGAGAGAGAGAGAGTACAATACTTGACCAGGAGGATCTTACCTTCAATTCTCACCACTATGGCAGTGAACAACTACGCAGTCACAGTCAATCAGTCAACTATTTTGTCAGTCAATCAAACAGTCAATCAGTCTCACTTCAACCAGTCGATCAGTCAGTCAACAATTCAATCAGTCCACTAGACTCTTTCAACCTGTAAGTCAGTTAACCAGTAAGACAGTCAGTTAATCAGAATATAAGTCAGTCATCAAGTAAATCAGTCAGTCAGTCAACTAACAATCAAGCAGTTAATAGTCAATCAGTGGAAGTGGTTAAGAAGTTGGTCAATCAGCCAGTCAATCTTTCCGGTTGGTTAAAGAGTTAGTAGTGGATCGGTCAGCTGAGTCAGTGGGCAATCGGTCAGTCGAGTCAGTAAAGACGGACAAACAGAGTCTGTTCGTTGACTGATTTCATTATTCCTGTTAGGTCTGTCAGTTAGTAAGTAAGCGAGGCATTTAATCACTCACTAAAGAGAAGGTAGAAGTCCTTAAACCAACATCAGTCGGTAGTCAGTCAGTCAGTCAGTCAGTCAGTCAGTCAGCAATAGCTGTTATTTACACGTCAGTGAGTAATTCTGAATTCTGGCGTTGTACTAAAGACAGACAAACACCAGGCAGGACCTACCTGAAGAAGGGATGGTGTTGGGCACAACGAGGTGCGTAGACTCAAATGAACACACTGGTTGTGTGTGGTGAGTGTGTGTGTTGGTGTGTGTTGTGGTAGTTGTGGGCAAAGAATGAAATTCTGGTGAGGAGGAGAGAGTCTTTAATGAGGAAGGAGGGATCATGAGGAAGGAAGGTCATGAGGAAGAAGTTCTTTAATAAGGAGAATCTTAATGAAGGAGGGATCAACTTAATGAGGAAGAGGAATCTTTAATAAGAGGAAATCATGTAGGGAGGGATCACTTAATGAGGAAGGAGGGAATCCTAATGAGGAAGGGAGGGAATCATGTAAGGGAGGGAAGTCCATATGAGAAGGAGGGAATCCTTAATAGGGAAGGGAGAATCTTAATGAGAGGAAGGGAAAGTCTTATGAGGAAGGAGGGAATCTTATGTGGAAGGAGGGAATCGTGTAGAGGAAGGAGAATTCCTTATGAAAAGAAGGGAAGTTCATATAAGAGGAGGGGAATCATATGAGGAATCATTAATGAAGGAAGAAAGTCCTAATGAGGAAGGGGAGGAATCCTTAATGAGGGAAGGAATTCTTGAAGGGAAGAGGAGGGAAGTCATAATGAGGAAGGAGGGATCGCCGAAGGAGGAGAAGTCCTTGAATAAGGAAGGGAGGAAGTCTTCAATAGGGAGGAGTCCTAATAAGGGTCTGTAAGGAATGGCTTTATAATAGAGAAGGGAGAGATCCCTTTTGAAGGAGAGGGAGTCTCTATGAGGAAGGGGAGATTTCGTGTAGAAGGAGAGGAAGTCTTTAATAAAGGAATCCTTAATAAGGAGGGAGAAATCTCTTATGAGAAAAAAGAAGGAAGGAAATTATAATAAGAGGTAGCTTATGAAGATGTTTAGTGAGGTGAAATGGGGAGGAGAATCACTAGTAAGGGAGGAAGTCCCTTTATGAAAGGAAAGGAGGGAAGTCACTTATGAGAAGGAAAATTCCTTAATGAGGAAGGAGGGAAGTCTTTAGAGAAGGAAGAATGCTAATAAGGAAGGAGGAATCCTTAATGAAGAAGGGAGGGAAGTCCTTAATGAGGAAGGGAGAGAGAAGTCTTATGTAGGGAAGGAGGAATTCCTTTTAATAAGAAGGAAGGATCCTAATGGGGAAGGGAGAAGTCTGCATGGTGGAAAGAGAATCTCTCAGGAAGGGGGAGGAAGTCTTCAATGAGGCAGGGAGAGTCTCCTTAATAAGGAAGTGAGAAAGTAATGAGGAGGATCTTCAATGAGGAAGGGAGGAAGCTCTAATAAGGAAGGAGGGAGATCTCTTAATGAGGAAAGGAAGGAAGTTTCAGAGGGAAGGAGAAGTCTTCAATGAGGAAGGGAGGGAAGTCTTCAAATAGGAAGGGAGGAGGTCTCTTATGGGAGGAGGAGATCTCTTTATTAGGAAGGGAGGAAGTCCTTAATAGGAAGGGAGGTAATCCTAATAGAGAGAACTCGCGCTAATGAAGGAAGGAGGAAGTCCTTAATGAAAGGAAGGAATCTAATGGGAGGTCTGCCATGGAGGATCCCTTAATGGGAAAGAGGAGAGTATGGAATGGGGAAGGAGAGGATTACTAAGGTGAAAGAGGGAAGTCTCCGGAAAGGAAGAAAAAGGAAGGAAAGGCAAAAGTAAGGGTAGTATGGTTCCCGGGAAGAAGAGGAACTGCACGGGAAGAACTCCCGGAGGAGATAGGGGAAGATGACCGAGGAGGATCAGAGAGGATGGGGGTCAAGGAGGTGGGAGGGGAAGATCGGATGGAGAAAGAGGTATGGCATTAGGGGAGGAAGGGAGGGACGGAAGGAAAAGAGAACGGGGAGAAGAGGGAGGAGGGGAAGGAAGGAGGGAGGAAAGGAAGGAACGGAAGAAAAAGGAAGGAACGGAAGAGAAAAGGGAGGAAGGGAAAAAGGAAGGAAAGAAAAGGGAAGGAAGAGGAAAAGGGAAAAAGAAAGGAAAGAAAGGAAAAAGAGGAAAGAGGAAGAAGGGAAAAAGGAGGAAAGGAAGAGGACGGAAGGGAAAGGAAAAGGAGGAGAGAAGGAGGATGGAGGAAAAGAAAAAAGGAAGAGAGAAGGAAAAAGCAGGAAGGAAAGGGAAAAGAGAAGAAACAGGAAGAGAAAGGAAGAGAAAAAGAAGGAAGGAGAAGAAAAGAGGGAGGGA
>NW_024723833.1:4934884-4966280 GCF_018991925.1 Homarus americanus | reverse complement strand
GGTGGAGTTAAGGTAGTGAGGAGGTTCTGGGGTGGATTGAAACTCGGAGGTTCTGGGGTGGATTGAGGGCTCGGAGGTTCTGGGGTGGAGTGAGGGCTTCGGAGGGTCCTGAGGTGTGAGTAAAGGTGTGGCTAAAATAAGTACAGTATGTGTGTTACGTGATGAGATTAATGGTCTCAGAGATAGAAAGGTGGTGAGGAGATGAGAAGGAAGGAAGGAAGGAAGGAAGGAAGGGAAGGAAGGAAGGAAGGAAGGAAGAAGGAAGGAAGGAAGGAAGGAAGGAAGGGAAGGAAGGAAGGAAGGAAGGAAGGAAGGAAGGAAGGAAGGGAGGAAGGGAGGGAGGAGGGAGGGAGGGGAGGGAGGGGAGGGAGGGAGGGAGGAGGGAGGGAGGGGGAGGGAGGGAGGGAGATAGTGAAAAAAGACAGACAGACAGACAAGTGAAACAGAAGGAAGACAGACGAGAGTGAATTTGAGCGTGGAGGGAAATAAGCCGACAGGTAGACGTGTTCAGGCAAGCGCTGAAGCAAGCAGGTAATACAGAATTGTAATAAGGGTGTGGCGCGGGTGTATGTTAGCAGGTAGGAGGGCGGGCATGGAGACACATTGGCCTCCAAGCAGGTCATAAGTACGGTAGAGGGCGTGGCCCAGTAAGCAGGCAAGCAAGCGGCCTTACTGGCAGATGAGTCACTTTCTACAAGTGGGAGGACGTGGCCAGAGTTAAGGGGGCCCAACAAGCAAGTAGACTGGTAGAGACACTGGATACAAGCACGTCATACCCAGGAATTGGACAAGCAAGCAGCCGTAGGTACACAAACGATCCTACAAGCAGGACACACGAGAAGCAAGGGCGTGGCTGAGCTGCAGGAAGGGGAGGGGGTGCGGGTGTTGGCGAGCAAGAGAAGTTGAGTGTAAGAGACAAGGAAACACCCCACCATCTCCACCATCTATTCAACCACATCCCGCAACGCTACCACCACCACAGCCATCACCAACAACACTGATACCACCAATGCCACAATCACCACCACCCCCTCCCCTTTACATACCACTCACCATTACCACCTTCACCACCATTTCCCTCCCACCCTCATCAACACCAGATAAAGAATTACCACCACTATCAACAATTTCCCCCCCATCCTGCCACCACTCCCTCCCACCGCCCCCACCATCAGATAAACGAATTACGACACATCAATATGCAGCTCACGAGGTCAAAAAGAGGTCATGAAGATGCGGCTCGGGTCATGACCTTCGTTGACATTCACTCAAGCTCCTTTGAAACACTTGACGTGAAGATAGGTCAGCCATTGCTGCTATCTGAATGGCCGTGATGTACCAAAGTGCACGTCTGTATGCATAGTACGTACGATGATGGTCCCGGGTGTTGAGGGCTCCAGAGAGTTGACGAAAAGATCTGGTTTACGAGGGTTATCTCCTGACCACACACACACACACACACACACCTCCCCAACCATGCCAAGATCTTCCTCTAATCCTCTTCCCTCACCATTATCCACTTCCCTGCCCACACCCACAACTTCCTCTACGCCACCAACCTTCAAGCTATTTCTACACGGGTGAAGCACTAAAAGAGACCACCACCACCCCCTCTTTCTACTATCATCCCGTCTAACTCTATTAACTCTCAAGACAATGCAGTAATACGAACAATGAAAGGTTTAAGCATATGTCAGCTAAATAACTTGGCTGATATAAATTTTTATGTTGGGTGAAGAAAACTTTTGATCTTCATACTCAATACTGGAAAAAAGTTTGGAACAGGAAATGGTATTGTCTGTACTGCATTAATTTATATTTCTGCCTTGAACCATTGTACGACACATATTTAGGTACTTCAAGGGGGAAAGGAGACAAAGTCCAAATGAGGGAATGGGGCAGTAAATCAACGGGGGGAGGCTCAGTTGGAGACAAACGTTCAAACAGGAGGAGAACATATATCCACGGAAGTTAACAGCCCCCTCTGTTAGAAGGATACCAACCTACCATGACTATATCTTCCTCCACTCCTCCTTTACCAACCTCAACCAATTCCTCCACCCAAAGCCAGCTTCCCACCTATACTCCCCAGTTCCCTACACCATGGATCAGGGAGTCAGGCCTGGGTCAAGGAGTCAGGCCTGGATTAAGGAGTCATGCCTGGATCAAGGAGTCATGCCTGGATTAAGGAGTCATGCCTGGATTAAGGAGTCATGCCTGGACCAATGAGTCATGCCTGGATCAAGAAGTCATGCCTTGATTAAGGAGTCATGCCTGGATCAATGAGTCATGCCTGGATTAAGGAGTCATGCCTGGATCAAGGAGTCATGCCTGGATCAATGAGTCACGCTCCAGTTTCCCACACCCTGGATCAAGGAGTCACGCCCCAGTTTCCCACAACCTGGATCAAGGAGTTACGCCTTGATCAAGGGGTCACGCTACCATGTACCCCGGACCACTCTCGACTAACATGCAGCGCGCCAGAAACTTTGCTTTCATCCAACAAGACGCCCAACACGGCAAAGAATTTAAATAAGTCATTAATCTCAAGCTAAGGCAGCATAGGCTGCAGTTCATCGCTAACAAGAACAGATACCTCAACCCATTTACAATAATATATCACCGTTGTGTTCTAGGAAATCTTAAGTAAGTCATTAATTTTAAGGGAATATAGTCTGTTGCTAAATCCTTGCTCATTTACAATAATATATTGTGGTTTTGTTGAGAGAATTCTTCACTGTCGTTAATCTCACACAGCTCCACAAGGCCACACAGGCTGTTGTTCAATGCTTGGAAGAACAGATAGTTCATTTGCAATCATAAATTACACGACTTTGCTGAAGGAATTCTTAAGTAAGTCATTAATCTCAAGCTGCAACATACACAACACGGGTTGTAGGTCAACTTTTGAACAGTAAATACTGCAGCTTATTTGCAATTATGTGTTTAACAATTTTATTAATAAAACAGAATATTCATATTAATTTTGTAGCCATCATTAATGTGCAATATAAATACAGTAACTATGTTTGAACTCTTTAATGGTCTACTGGCGGAGGTAAACAGGTAAGTCCACTACAAGGCAATTCAACTACCAAAGCTCGGTAGGTTGTTGGTAGATGAAAAGACAAAGAGATAGTAGGAAATTCAATTGACAACAAGTGTGAAGACTAAAGTCAGTGAATGATAATGACCGACTACATCACTTAAACCTAACTGCATGATCAATACCCACTGTGTTGTCCCTAAGAGTGAAAGAAAGAAGGAGGAGGGGGACGATGCAATGGGTTTCAGTTGTGCTCTGAACACATAAATATGGTTTGAGAAAGTTGGAGAAACAGATCCTCTGAGACGAAAGAGAATAAGTGGTGTAGAAAGGAAGTGGTTGGTGATAAGGGGAATAGCTGCAGATTGTTTGTAATTAGTATAATATTAATAGGTAGGAACTGTAGGGCGCCAACCAATACAACCACAAAAAAATGTTTCACCGCTAATGTAAAAGGTCAGATGGATACTGACGGATGGTATAACAAGGGTGGTGATGACAGGAGAGGTTAGGGATACTCCAATACTGATAGGAAATTAGCCTGAGTGTAAAGCATCCAGAATGACAAGGGTGTGGCAGTTTAAAGACAGCAGAAGATCCAGGATAGTCAAGAATCAAGGACACCAAAAGACAGAAGTTCGCCAAGGAGAGCCTCAGGCTACACCTTTTCAAGAGATTTGGATATAAAAAATAATAATAAATTCACTACTTATATTTCTGAATAAACTATCGAATTCAGATATACTGTACATATGATCAAGGGAATACTCATCTATGTAGCATAAACGAATCAGTAACACTAAAATAAATGCTGATAGTGGTGACACAAACGACTCAACAACCGCTACTATGAATGCCGACGGTGCAGGAAAAACTGAATATAAATTTAGTCGAAATCCTACAAGAATCCAGCGTCCATCTAGACATGTAGAGCCTTGATGGAGATGAGATGCATCATCAAGTGGGGAGGGCAGAGGGCCATGCATGCATAATGTAACCCTCACTCTTACACAAGCAAGGGGAAGGTTACTGTATCCAGCACAACCCTACACCAGGAACACAGTCATACCACCAGCTACACCTAAAATACAAGTGTCACTGCTAGTTATACACACCCAAGCTTACACTTACAACAAAAAGAGGGAGGTTACTAATTCCTATAAGCCTCTACACCAGAAGCACAGTCTCGATACCAGATACACTAACGTCTACAATTGAGATGTTACAATGTGAGTGTACTTGTTACAATACAGTGGCGTCCAGTGGCATGCTTTTAAGTTTCCTGTGGAGTTATTTGATACGCACACAATAATCTAGGGTCTCTCTCTCTCTCTCTCTCTCTCTCTCTCTCTCTCTCTCTCTCTCTCTCTCTCTCTCTCTCTCTCTCTCTCTCTCTCTTATGCTCAACATGAGACCGTGCTGGACTGAGGCTCATGTTATCTATACCTCCCTCCCCCAGCGCACCACAACCACATCCCCTTCTGTGTGTGTGTGTGTGTGTGTGTGCGTTCTCAGATCTAAAGCCACACGACTCAGGCTCCGTCACTGGACCTGAATCTTTCACCACCTCAAGTGTTGGATGGGTCTGTGACTATTTATTAAGCGTACAAGTAAACTGACCTCTTTCTTTCATTCTTTCTTTTATCTTTTTTTTTTTCATTCTATATTGTCTCTCTTTCTTTCTCCTTCAACATAACCGTGATTTAGTTGTTTACCAGTGACGCGTTCGGTACAAATATGGTCTTAGACAACAGTTACACCTCTGTGACGACATACAGAAGACGGAATGAACACACTCCTCCACCACCAAGTCTCTACTACTCACTTAGAGCAGTTCCACCTACACTCTCCCCAGTCCTCACCCACCAAGCCAATTACACTCCTCTATTTACATGCGGTTTATTCACATTTACTACCTGACTGCCTGTATCAATTCCACGCACAGTTTCAGTCACTTTCTTCCAATCATCACCATTCACAATACATCAACACCCACTCACAATACATCAACACCCACTCACATTACATCAACACCCACTCACAATACATCAACACCCACTCACAATACATCAACACCACTCACAACAACAGTCCGTTCTCTACTCCAGTTCCACTCACTCTCAGTTCTCATCATCAGTCTTGATTCATTTCTGCGGAACGACAAAAAACGGGAGAGTATAAGGTAGGGGTGACTGAGCCAGAAGCCACACAAAGCAGGGGGGGGGGGTAATCTTGACGAAGGAGATGACGCAACGAGACTCTCCTAGCCGCAGCAATCACAGTCTCTCGCGCTCACACACACACACACCTTCCTTCGGTGGATCTTAAGGCGATCTTCTTGGGGGTGATTCTTGAGCCGTAGGAACCGTATCTCTCACTCCACACCCACGACTTACATCCACGACTTACACCCACGACCTTCACCTACACCCACGACCTTCACCTACACCCACGACCTTCACCTACACCCACGACGACCTCCACCTACACCCGACCTTCACCGACACCCTGACCTTCACCAACACCCTGACCTTCACCTACACCCGCGACCTTCACCTACACCGGACCTTCACCTACACCCACCTGACCTTCACCAACACCCGACCTTCACCTACACCCACGACCTTCACCAACACCCACGACCTTCACCGCACCCACGACCTCCACCTACGACCTTCACCAACACCCACGACCTTCACTAACAACCTTCACCCGACCTTCACCTACACCCACGGCATCATCACCACGACCTTCACTACGCCTTACTCCGACACCTTTCACCTCACAACACGACCTTCACCTTCACACCCACGACTCCACCTACACCCGACCTTCACCTCACCCGACCTTCACCTACACCCACGACCTCCACCACACCACGACCTTCACCCACCCACGACCTTCACCACCCGACCTCCACCCACACCCACACCTTCACCGACACCCACGACCTTCACCTACACCCACGACCTCCACCTACACCGACCTTCACCGACACCCGACCTTCACCTACACCCGACCTTCACCAACACCACAGAGACCTACACCCACGACCTTCACCGACACCCACGATCTTCACCTACCACACCCACGACCTTCTCACCTACACCCGACCTTCACCAACACCCGACCTCACCAACACCCACGACCTCCA
Source organism: Homarus americanus (assembly GCF_018991925.1). Classification (NCBI taxonomy): domain Eukaryota; kingdom Metazoa; phylum Arthropoda; class Malacostraca; order Decapoda; family Nephropidae; genus Homarus; species Homarus americanus. The sequence goes on along the minus strand of NW_024723833.1, from coordinate 4,960,080 downwards.
CCTACACCCACGGCCTTCACCTACACCCACGACCTTCACCAACACCCACGACCTTCACCAACACCCACGACCTTCACCAACACCCACGACCTTCACCGACACCCACGAGACCTACACCCGCGACCTAAATATATTACCCCCTCGATACCGGGTTATTTGGACGACGAGGTCTGAGGACGACGAAATTCTCGACACCCAGATGACATGACGATCAAGGATGACTCGCTGGCTGGCTGGCTGGCTGGCTGACTGACTGACTGACTGACAGACTGACTGGTTGGCCGGCACTTCCCGCCAGGTATAAGCACGTCGACCATGGTGGCACTATAGTTCACACTCCTCCCCGAAAATCATCATTAAAGATGAGCTCCTCCAGCATCCTTCTTCCTCCTCCTCCCTCCAGCATCCTTCTTCCTCCTCCTCCGTCCAGCATCCTTCTTCCTCCTCCCACTCCCTCCAGCATCTTTCCTCCTCCTCCTCCTCCTCCTCCTCTCCTCCTCTCCACCATCCTTCTTCTTCTTCCTCCTTCAGTATCCTTCTTCTCCTCCTCTCTTATTATTCCTACCATTTCCATTTTGTTCCTCTTTCTGGATGATCTTTCTAATGATATTCCTTCTACTCCTCTTTCTCATTCTCTTGCGTCATCTCTCTTCTTCCTGTTTCCCATCTTCCTCCTCTACTATCCTGTCACTTCTTCCTCCGGCCTCCTACTCCTTTTCATCCTCTTTCTACCAGCGCTTCTTCTCTTCCTTACTCGCCCATCACCCTGACTCTCCCAGCTCTTCCTCTCTCTCTCTCTCTTCTACTTGTCGTTGTTCCTTCTCCTCCCCCCACCTCATTATCGTCTTCCTCTATCCTTCCCCCTCCTCCTCTTCTTCCTCCGCCATGAGTGACAGGGCCTGGCACCACCACCACCACCTGGGTCCTCTTGCCGGTGCTTCCCCTGTTGCCGTCACTCCAACCCGAAGACAAGTTGGCATAGCCTGGCACACTGCTCTCTCTCTCTCTCTCTCTCTCTCTCTCTCTCTCTCTCTCTCTCTCTCTCTCTCTCTCTCTCTCTCTCTAGCACAGGGCCAGGCTAAGGGCCACACACTACCAGGTAGGGCCAGGCTAGGGGCCACACAGTACCAGGCAGGGCCAAGCCAGGGGCACTAAGAATAGAGCCGTGACACACATAATAGCAACGATTTCCGATAACACTGAAGAGATGAAGGATGGTGTACAGGACCCTCCGGCCACCAGGGCAGGATGTCGTCTAAAATGAACCTCTATCACCATCCTCCTTAACTATCACCACTACCACCATCCTCCTCAACTACCATCACAACCACCATCCACCCCAATCATCACTTTCCTCTACTACCACTATCTTCTTCCACAACCACCACCCACCACTACTACTGAAAGAACCATTAGCCTTCGGTCTTCGAAGTAATCATTCACTACCACCACAACCACCATCGATCCCTACCACCACAACAACCATCCATCACTGTCATCGTAGTGGTCATCTATCACTACCATCACAAAAATTCCACTACCAAAACAACAAAAATTTACCACAACCACCTTCTACCACTATTACTACTACAATAATAGGAATACTACCATTCCACCCATTTTCAACCGCAACCACAACTACTTGCCACTACGATCTTGTCCTCTACTACTACCACAACAACTACCATCGATCACTACCACCACAACTACCGTCGACCACTACCACAACAACAACCATCACAACTACCGACCACTACCACCATAACAACCATCCACCTCTACCACCACAATCGTCAACCACTAAAACCACAAGCATCGACCACTATCACCACAACAACAAACTATACGATAATTGAGGTAGTTTGTAGTAACTGTAATGTACCCAGAGGTGATAGTTGTAGTACTGTAGTTAGTTGTAATTGTAAAATATCCAGTTATGGTAGTTGTAGTATATCCAGGGGTGGTAGTTGTGGCAGTTGTAGTATGCCCAGGGGTGGTAGTTGTGGTATGCCCAGGGGTGGTAGTTGTGGCATGCCCAGGTGTGGTAGTTGTGGTAGTTTGAGGAGTAATATCACCAAGGCGATGATAACATTGGCTAGTGCATCGACCCGTGGCACACCGACCAACCACCACTACCACTCGTCACATCTACTACTACTACTACTATCCGTCGCACTATCACCACCACAACTACCACCCCTAACTAAACCAGCTAAACATGAAAACAACACCATACCACCAGGAACCAACCACATTACACCACAGGACCACAACCACACTACACCATAGTACCGTCACTACCCTTCCACACCACACCATAATATCACCACTACCCTCCCACATCACACCATATCATACCACCACATCACATCATACTAACGCCACTACCCTCCCATACCAACCACCACAACCCACCCCACGATACCAGCCCGTCTCACAAGCGTCACAGATTCTACCCAAACCGTAATCATTTTTACAATGGCACCTTTTCACCAACGTTAATTGCTTTCCGGGAAAAAAAACTGCAGATCGCCACTCCTACCAAACCTGCCATCACACACACACACACACACACACACACACACACACACACACACACACACACACACACACACACACACACACACACACACACACACACACACACACACACACACACACACACACCAGCTGAGTTTCCTGAGACAAAATCATACATCCACAACACCCGACATCCTGCATTTTTTTTTAATTCATGAACACTCAAAGACTCGTATGTTATTTTCTTTCCTCGTAACTGGGAAAAAGAAAAAAAAAACTCCTCCTACGACTATTTTTTTAAAGACTTATCTAGATTTTCAAACACTCGTAACATTTTTTTTTTACGGCAACTGGATAGGAGTAAATAAAGTAGAGTCACAGTGCAATCTTGACGACATTGTTGATACGTTGATATTCACCCGTAGTCACCCATCACCGTCACCTAACAACACCGCATTCCCCAACTCTATAAAGACCACGACTACCTCAGAGCCCATCACTCCCCCAGACACCCCATCACCGCCTCCTTAACATACCTATCAGTCTCCCTACACCCATCCAACAACCCCCCCACTAAACACCGCCCTCACACACCCATCAACACCCACTAAACACCGCCCTCACACACCCATCAACACCCACTAAACACCGCCCTCATACATCAACACCCACTAAACACCGCCCTCATACATCAACACCCACTAAACACCGCTCTCACACACCCATCAATACCCACTAAACACCACTCTCACACACCCATCAACACCCACTAAACACCGCCCTCATACACCCACCAACACTGCCCTCATCACCACCCTCATACACCCACTCAACACACACACATATAAAAGCCTTATAATCAATAGGGTGTTAGTACAGTATACCCCGACGGTGATGGTGACGATGGTGATGGTGGTGATGGTGGTGTCGATGATGGTTATTGTTTGTTGTTGGGGTGGTGAGTGATGGTGGTGAAAGTGATGATGGTAGTGGTGGTGAAAGTGATGATGGTAGTGGTGGTGACGGAGGGGAAGGGGTGATGACGGAGGAGGATGTGGTGGTGACGGAGGAGGTGGTGGTGATGACGGAGGTGGATGTGGTGGTGACGGAGGTGTGGTGATGATGGTGATAAAGGTGGTAGTGACGGTGGAGATGGTGTTGGAGGTGGAGGTAGTGGTAGTGTGGTGTGGCGGTCAAGCCGTCACGAGGGAAGCCTTTCATCCAAGTCTTTTCATCATACACTCACAAATTACTTTATTGTAACCATCCACACCGCCCTCCCTTCCCATCCACACCGCCCTCCCTTCCCATCCACACCGCCCTCCCTTCCCATCCACACCGCCCTGACTTCCCATCCTCACCCCCCTCCCTCCCTTCTTTCCCATCCTCACCGCCCTTCTTTTCCTACCTCATCTCCCCCCCCCTTTTCTTCTCTTCCCTTCCATACCCTCTTCTTTAGAAATAACTCCCTTTTCTTACCTCGTCCGTCCGTCCACCTGTCTTTTCCGTCCACTCCTCCCCCTCCGCCAGCCCCTCCTTTCTTTCCATCCATCTCTCTCTCTCACCAATCCTTCTACTTATTTTACCTCTTCCTTCCCTTCCACCTACCTCACTTTTTTCTCCCCATCCTTCCATCCTCCAAACCACTCCCTTTCCCTCCCATCTACTTCCCCCTTTTTTCCCTATCCCTTCCATCACTCCATCATTTCCTTCCTCCTTCACACACTCCTTCCATTCCTTCCTCCAACGACCCCCTTCCCCTCCCCACACACACGACAAGATGCGGATTCTCTGATATAATTTCATGTATTAAAAGTCTCCCATACATTCAAACATTACGGTAGAGTCTCAAAGATATCTGGACGACATTTTTACCACCAATTACTTTATCATACACTTTGTGAGTCGCTTAGATATCCTCTCACGCCTCTAGTTAAACACTACTTTTTGTACACACACACTTAAAACAGTATCTTGACAATTAAGTGTTAGACAATATGACAAAACGGACCAAGGATTTTGACGACCCTACCGAGACAAGAGGAGTAACAGTGTACGTATCATCTACCTTTTGCTTACTGAATCATGCATGGTACTGTACTTGTTGCTTGAGGTGATGTATGGTACTGTATTTGTTGCTTGAAGTGATGTAATATGCTGTACTTGTTGCTTGAGGTGATGTATGGTACTGTACTTGTTGCTTGAAGTGATGTATGGTACTGTACTTGTTGCTTGAAGTGATGTAATATGCTGTACTTGTTGCTTGAGGTGATGTATGGTACTGTACTTGTTGCTTGAAGTGATGTATGGTACTGTACTTGTTGCTTGAAGTGATGTAATATGCTGTACTTGTTGCTTGAGGTGATGTATGGTACTGTACTTGTTGCTTGAAGTGATGTATGGTACTGTACTTGTTGCTTGAAGTGATGTAATATGCTGTACTTGTTGCTTGAGGTGATGTATGGTACTGTACTGTTGCTTGAAGTGATGTATGGTACTGTACTTGTTGCTTGAAGTGATGTAATATGCTGTACTTGTTGCTTGAGGTGATGTATGGTACTGTACTTGTTGCTTGAAGTGATGTATGGTACTGTACTTGTTGCTTGAAGTGATGTAATATGCTGTACTTGTTGCTTGAGGTGATGTATGGTACTGTACTTGTTGCTTGAAGTGATGTATGGTACTGTACTTGTTGCTTGAAGTGATGTAATATACTGTACTTGTTGCTTGAGGTGATGTATGGTACTGTACTTGTTGCTTGAAGTGATGTATGGTACTGTACTTGTTGCTTGAAGTGATGTAATATGCTGTACTTGATACTTGAGGTGATGTATGGTACTGTACTTGTTGCTTGAAGTGATGTAATATGCTGTACTTGTTGCTTGAGGTGATGTATGGTACTGTACTTGTTGCTTGAAGTGATGTAATATGCTGTACTTGTTGCTTGAGGTACTGTACTTGTTGCTTGAAGTGATGTAATATGCTGTACTTGTTGCTTGAGGTGATGTATGGTACTGTACTTGTTGCTTGAAGTGATGTATGGTACTGTACTTGTTGCTTGAAGTGATGTATGGTACTGTACTTGTTGCTTGAAGTGATGTAATATGCTGTACTTGTTGCTTGAGGTGATGTATGGTACTGTACTTGTTGCTTGAAGTGATGTATGGTACTGTACTTGTTGCTTGAAGTGATTTAATATGCTGTACTTGATACTTGAGGTGATGTATGGTACTGTACTTGTTGCTTGAAGTGATGTAATATGCTGTACTTGTTGCTTGAGGTGATGTATGGTACTGTACTTGTTGCTTGAAGTGATGTAATATGCTGTACTTGTTGCTTGAGGTGATGTATGGTACTGTAATTGTTGCTTGAAGTGATGTAATATGCTGTACTTGATACTTGAGGTGATGTATGGTACTGTACTTGTTGCTTGAAGTGATGTAATATGCTGTACTAGTTGCTTGAGGTGATGTAATATGCTGTACTTGTTACTTGAGGTGATGTATGGTACTGTACTTGTTGCTTGAGGTGATGTATGGTACTGTATTTGTTGCTTGAAGTGATGTAATATGCTGTACTTGTTACTTGAGGTGATGTATGGTACTGTACTTGTTGCTTGAGGTGATGTAATATGCTGTACTTGTTGCTTGAGGTGATGTATGGTACTGTATTTGTTGCTTGAGGTGATGTATGGTACTGTACTTGTTGCTTGAAGTGATGTAATATGCTGTACTTGTTACTTGAGGTGATGTATGGTACTGTACTTGTTGCTTGAGGTGATGTATGGTACTGTATTTGTTGCTTGAAGTGATGTAATATGCTGTACTTGTTACTTGAGGTGATGTATGGTACTGTACTTGTTGCTTGAGGTGATGTAATATGCTGTACTTGTTGCTTGAGGTGATGTATGGTACTGTATTTGTTGCTTGAGGTGATGTATGGTACTGTTGTTGTTTGAGGTGATGTATGGTACTGTATTTGTTGCTTGAGGTGATGTATGGTGTACTTTGTTGCTTGAGGTGATGTATGGTACTGTGTTGCTTGAGGTGATGTATGGTACTGTAGGTGATGTATGGTACTGTATTTGTTGCTTGAGGTGATGTATGGTACTGTACTTGTTGCTTGAGGTGATGTATGGTACTGTACTTGTTGCTTGAGGTGATGTATGGTACTGTACTTGTTGCTTGAGGTGATGTATGGTACTGTACTTGTTGCTTGAGGTGATGTATGGTACTGTATTTGTTGCTTGAGGTGATGTATGGTACTGTACTTGTTGCTTGAGGTGATGTATGGTACTGTACTTGTTGCTTGAGGTGATGTATGGTACTGTACTTTGTTGCTTGAGGTGATGTATGGTACTGTACTTGTTGCTTGAGGTGATGTATGGTACTGTATTTGTTGCTTGAGGTGATGTATGGTACTGTACTTGTTGCTTGAGGTGATGTATGGTACTGTATTTGTTGCTTGAGGTGATGTATGGTACTGTACTTGTTGCTTGAGGTGATGTATGGTACTGTACTTGTTGCTTGAGGTGATGTATGGTACTGTACTTGTTGCTTGAGGTGATGTATGGTACTGTACTTGTTGCTTGAAGTGATGTAATATGCTGTACTTGTTACTTGAGGTGATGTATGGTACTGTACTTGTTGCTTGAAGTGATGTAATATGCTGTACTAGTTGCTTGAGGTGATGTATGGTACTGTACTTGTTGCTTGAGGTGATGTATGGTACTGTACTTGTTGCTTGAGGTGATGTATGGTACTGTATTTGTTGCTTGAGGTGATGTATGGTACTGTATTTGTTGCTTGAGGTGATGTATGGTACTGTACTTGTTGCTTGAGGTGATGTATGGTACTGTACTTGTTGCTTGAGGTGATGTATGGTACTATATTTGTTGCTTGAGGTGATGTAATATGCTGTACTAGTTGCTTGAGGTGATGTATGGTACTGTACTTGTTGCTTGAGGTGATGTATGGTACTGTACTTGTTGCTTGAGGTGATGTATGGTACTGCTACTTGTTGCTTGAGGTGATGTATGGTACTGTACTTGTTGCTTGAGGTGATGACTGTAGGTACTGTATTTGTTGCTTGAGGTGATGTACTGTATTGTTGCTTGAGGTGATGTATGGTACTGTACTTGTTGCTTGAGGTGATGTATGGTACTGTACTTGTTGCTTGAGGTGATGTATGGTACTGTACTTGTTGCTTGAGGTGATGTATGGTACTGTACTTGTTGCTTGAGGTGATGTATGGTACTGTACTTGTTGCTTGAGGTGATGTATGGTACTGTACTTGTTGCTTGAAGTGATGTAATATGCTGTATTTGTTGCTTGAGGTGATGTAATATGCTGTACTAGTTCCTTGAAATGATGCATGGCACTGTACTTGCTACTTAAATAGATGAACGGTACTGTATTACTTGTTCCTTCAACTAATGTACAAAATATAATCCTGTTGCTTGAACTGACTCGTTACGTCAACTAATGATGTACAATACACTCTACACTGATGTACACTCTATAAAGAACAGCGGGTTCTGTGTACATAACCTGCCAACACGGCATTAACTGCTGTACAATTTGTGGAATAAAACTGTATCGCTGTAACTGTAAAACTGTAATATTAATCGTAACACTGTCGCGCTGTAATCGAATAACAGCATCAGTGTAACCATAAAACCGTACCACTGTAACCGAGGGTGTGACTTAGTGAAATGATATGGGACAATACCTAAGACTTTTACCCCACCTGTCTTCCTTCTTGTTAATTCATCCTTGTTACTGTTTTATATCTATGTATTATTGTCAATATTATTATTATTATTTTTTTATCATTATTATTTTTATTATTATTATTTGTTATTGCTATTATTATTATTATTATTATTATTATTATTATTATTATTATTATTATTATTGGTTTCATTATTTTAATTACCCTTAATATTATTCACAGGTTCAAAAACTCAACACAAATAATATTGATAAGAGAGAAAGAGAAAATAATACAATCCTATAAAGAGAAAGAACTGATGCGTCGTTAATCCTACTTTAATTAACAGCGAATATGTTGAATGTCAGTTAAAAGTCGTCCTGATTAAAATTAACTGTACTTAGTGGCACGATAAAAGGTCAGGTCAGGTCGGGTCAATGGATATTAAATGGATCAAAGAAAGAGCGTACAAAAATGAAGCCTGGGGAACGGAGATTACTTCCCCTAGGATGGAGGTGAATAAGCACGCACTGACAACACACACAGGATGAACAAGGGGCGAGTACTTGATGGTGGGTGATGTTTGTTATGGGAGGGAGGGAGGGAGGGAGAGAGAGAGGGTGTGTGTGTGTGTGTGTGTGTGTGTGTGTGTGTGTGTGTGTGTGTGTGTGTGTGTGTGTGTGTGTGTGTGTGTGTGTGTGTGATACAGAAAAATTAAGACAGGTGGAAGAAAAATCAAGAAATGGATAAAAGAAAGGAAAATAAAAAAGGAGGAAAATTAAAAGAGAAACAGACACAAAGGAAAAGAGAAAATGTGAAATAAAGAAAAGCATAAAAACAAAGCCAGAGAAAAAAAATTAAAAGGTGAATTATCTCACCTAACCTAACTATATCCGAACGTCCGGGTGAGAAACATACATTTACCATATAAAAACCAGAGTAAAAACACCGGGAGAGAAAAAAAAACAAAACAAAACACGGACGTAAAACACAAAAGGTCACTAAATAAGGTTAAGTAATGAAGACAGAGGGGCGGGCACGACTCTTTTCCGCCACCTCCCTTAAAAACAGCGCCAATATTTCACACCGGAAAAAATACGTTTGTTTATGGTGACATATCTTCCCGGTCTGAGTCACGATGACGTCAGAGAATTGTGGCACCAGTGAAAGCACGATGTGTTATATTTTACTTATTTTATCTATTTAGAAGTAACATTTTAATAATAATAATAATAATAATAATAATAATAATAATAAATAATAATAATAATAATAATAATAATAAATAATAATAATAATAAATAATAATAATAACAAAGATAATAATAATAATAATGATAATAATAATAACAACAATAATAATAACAATAATAAAAACAATAATAATGACAACACCATCATCAACAATAACAATAATAATAATAATAACAAAAATACTACTACTACTACTACTACTAATAATAATAATAATAATAATAATAAATAAATAAATAAATAAATAAATTCACTAAAAAATCCAAGTCGAAAAAAACAAAATTAACACAAAATTCCCCACGCCATCAAGCAAAACACGCCTAATATATTCAATTCACACCTGTATATACTAAAGTCTCTAGCAGCAACAAGCGTCATATTGTAAACCCAGCAAGCGACGAGAACCTGTCCACAGATTAATGGGAGTCCAGCTGCCATACGCAAGCTTCTAATGTAAACACAGTAATGACAGAGTACATACATACATTCCATATACTTTATCCAGTTAAGTATGACATGTATATATACACCTTAATAATACACTAAAGACACGATAGCTTAACTATTATGTCTTAATATATAGTTAAGGCCAAGTAATTTAATAAGACATACCTCAGTAATATACCTGAGCCAAAAGTATACACCTGAATATTTACACGACGCATTAAAATATTACAGATATATACTTCAGATATGCACCCAAGCCAGTAATATACATCGGGTATACGTCAAAAAAATATTCCCTAGCCTGTAAAAGATACGGTAACAAATATACCTGACCATTACCAGTATAATACTATAAATATACCTCAACGTTACACCTGGGCGAGTAGAAGTTGAAACATGTACGGTATACACACACACACACACACACGGTATATACCTCAAATATATACCTGAATCAGTCAAAATATTATACCAGAATAAACATACCGAAGAGTGAAGCATAAGAGCAGGTGTTGTGTGGTGACCTTACCTGATCCAACACCTGTCAATCACGAGATATCCCCCTCAGCACCTCCACAACACCTGCCAACCTCACCTCAACACATCCACTTACCTGAAACGAAAGGAAACAGCTGTTAGACCAAGATTGGAAGGAGAAAAAGGAGGAGGTGGGAGAGACATTCACTTGATAACGTCTATAGGAAGATAATATAATACTAACACACACTAAGGTTTAAGACACAGGTGTAAAGAGAAATAAAGTGACCCCGATGGCCTGGCTTGGTCCATCCTAGACCAATACTCTAACAGTCAGGGTTCTTCACTACTGTACTGTACACACTTGTCTGCGGCCAAACAGACAACAACGTCACTCTTCACCCACACAATCTTTCAGTCGGGATAAATAAGAGAAAATACATTAAGCTGATGATAAAAGTGATATTAAAGGACTCATTCTAAAGTGCCTTCCCACCAAGAGTTTTAACTTGATAAGGAGTTTTTTTTAATGGTAATAGTCATCCTCATTAAACACACTGCCATTAAGGTAAGACTTTTAATTTGCTATAAGTCTCGTTAGCAAACTGTTATGAGTGCAAGGTCAAACAAGGCAGCTATGTAAACAAGGTCCATCATCAACGAATAATGACCATTATTATACAAAGGATAAAAAAAATGACCCTCATCACTGCAGTCAACACAAGGTCAATGAATATCAAGATATTGCAACAAAAAATATCAACAAAAGGCCGTAATACTCAACTGCTATTGATTCTCACTAAACAAAAACAAAAGAGAAACATCAAAAACGACCTCGTTGCTAACACATAATAACCCTAATTAATTAACACCCCACACACAGCAGCCATCAAACACCAATTCATAATAAATTAATGATCACCTCTACAAATTGATAATTACATTGTAACTGGGCCACATCATCCAACTCTAAAAAACGTATCGCATTTTGTGTGTGTTCAATGGTTGTGTTTATCATTCGTATCTGTGACATTGATACTTTTTACTTTGCTTCTCATTTCATAGAGACAGGAAGTGAAATTTCCCTTATAATATATCTATTAATCTAAGTCTATTCTACTCACCTACTTTTGTTTACTTTGTTTTAACTCCACTTTACTCTAGTCTACCTAACTACTTTAGTCACAACACCTTCCGACACAGACACCGTGACACACAAGTCCCCCCACGTCAGCCATTTCACCTAAACGGCTACTTATTAACTACTGGCATCCTTGTAATCGTTAAAATAATTAGAAGCAAAACTACAATAATAATATTTGAAGATTTGAGCGAGTGGAATCTTGCATGTCGTCGGGTCAATGACGTTCCGTGTCATACGTTTAGCATGTCGCGTCAAACCGTGACATGCCACCCAGGGTCAAGATCACTGGGGCAGGGCACAGTATACACCCCGTCATATACTTTGTCACACAGTCTACAAGCTTCCCATACACATCGTACATAATGTTATTGGTGGAACAGAGAAAAACATGCTTTTTATTTTTCCACCTACCATGGAACAACTCGCCATTTTCAACCCATTCAAAAAAAATCAATGACTGTTTTTAAAATTTGGAAACAGCAAAAATATAGTTAGTGAGGCATGCATGTGGGTAGGAGGGGCCCGAGACACGCCCAGCGGTGTTCATGTTGGTTGAAGCAATCTCCCTGTTAGTGTTATCCCTGTAATGATAACTGCCCTAGTAACTTTGTAGTAAATTACGACTTACATACACAGGTAAAGAACAAGTTATGACCGTTTAATAACAGGATTACACGGACGAAAAGAATTAATATTTACGTTTGTTCACGGAGTCTTGTTTTGGGTCTCCTAGCAACATTTTATGAACGAGGAACTCGCTTTCACTTTTAAAGCTACATTATCTTTAAACAAAAGACAGACAACTACTATCTTACAAACACATATACATAAATAGTTTCTTTCTTTGTGTGCCCGTCTGTCCGAGAGAGTTCCCCGTCAGTCCCTGCACAAAGAGAGTGAGAAGTGGAGGCAACAGCAGCAGTGCCGTCATTATTCACCAGCAGGAAGGAACAGGATCTGGCAGCCAGCGACAACTGCGACAGTGGCACAAGGACCACCACTACCACCATTACCTCCATCATCATAACCATTATCATCAACACCACTACTACCGTCATCATCAACACTATTACCACCACCACTATCACCAACACCACTATCACCACCACCACGATCACGACCAGAAGAAGGGAAGAATAGCAGGATGGGAACGCGAGCCTGGCTACCCGCTAGTAACATTTAAATAACCTGTGGCAACAGCGGTAGTAGCTCCACCACCAGCCGGAGGGTGAGGGCAGGGCACATAGTCCAACCAACAACAACCACAAAAGCAGCAGCAGGAAGGAAGAAAGTCATATACGGGCCCCAGCAACCAGTGGCAACAGGAAGGTGGGGGAGGGGTGACGTGAACCTTCCAGAAAGTAGCAACAACAGGACGGGAAGTCGGAGAGGGAGAAAGGATACAAGTACCTGTAGCAGGAACGGAGGAAAGTGTCAGTGAACTGAGAGGAGGGTTAAGGTGATGGGGTGAGGAGCGGCCCGTCACCAACAGCTCAGAAGCCACACAAACACAGCGGCTGTAGTGGTGGCGGCGGTGGTCGGTACTCACCAACCAGAACAGAAATCAAGGCAACCACAACACTCGCCTTTGCCACGTTCTCCTCTACTACCACCATAACCACAACCACGAACACAATCTCCAGTCACCACCACAACTGCTAATACCATCTCCATTCACCATCACCACAACTGCGAACACAATCTCCAGTCACCATCACCACCACAACTGCGAACACAATCTCCAGTCACCATCACCACCACAACTGCTAATACCATCTCCAGTCACCATCACCACCACAACTGCGAACACAATCTCCAGTTACCACAACTGCTAACACCATCTCCAGTCATCACCACTACCACCACAACTGCTAATACCATCTCCATACCACCACAACTGCTAATACCATCTCCATTCACCATCACCACAACTGCGAACACAATCTCCAGTCACCATCACCACCACAACTGCGAACACAATCTCCAGTCACCATCACCACCACAACTGCTAATACCATCTCCAGTCACCATCACCACCACAACTGCGAACACAATCTCCAGTTACCACAACTGCTAACACCATCTCCAGTCATCACCACTACCACCACAACTGCTAATACCATCTCCATTCACCATCACCACAACTGCTAACACCATCTCCAGTCACCACCACTGCCACCACCACAACTGCTAACACCATCTCCAGTCACCATCACCACCACAACTGCTAACACCATCTCCAGTCACCATCACCACCACAACCGCTAACACCATCTCCAGTCACCATCACCACCACAACTGCTAACACCATCTCCAGTCACCACCACTGCCACCAACACAACACCCAGACAGTTACCACCATGACTTTTCCACATTTTCCTTCCCTATCTTCCTTCCTCTTCCTTTACATCCTTCCCGCAACCCTTCCTTTCTTTCCACCTCCCTCCATCTTCTCCTTAACTTTCTTCCTTCCTCCTCTCATTAATCCCGCCTCCCTCCCTTCCCTCTTTACCACATCTCCCTAACTAAATCTCTCTCTCTCTCTGTCTGTCTCTCTCTCTCTCTCTCTCTCTCTCTCTCTCTCTCTCTCTCTCTCTTCCTGTTTCATGCAAATGCTGTCGTTTTACCGTCGAGTCTTTCCGGTATGTCCCTGGCAGACACAATCCGCCAGACTGCTCTTAATTTTCTTGTTTCTTGTGTCAATTTTTCAACCTGCATCAAGAGAGCTTGTAATCTCACGCACCAACGCACCCAGTCGTCCCAACCAACCAACCAACCATCTATCAAAACACACACTCGCACCAACACACCCGGTAATCTCAGGCACTAACACACTCAGCTGCTTTCCCAAACCATACAACCAACCAATAAACTCTCAAAACACACTCAACAATCCCTTCCAACAACGTCCCAAAACACACTCTGGCACCAACAGTGAAGTCAATCCACTGAGTGTATGGAAGGTTATGGGGCGGGAAACAGGGGCCGTCATGGATGGGGGAACAGAGATACAGACGGTCAGACTCGGCAGCTCTTCCACATTTCTCTCCCGTCTTACGATACAAGGAATAAAAATAATTAATAAAACGGAAGAAAAATATTTTGAAAATTTGAAAGAAGTAATTAGAGCAAAATATAATAAATATTTCTCGAATATTATTAACGGTGTAAAGTGAAATTCAACGTTTACTAATAAAGACAAACTCATTTAAAAGATCAATGCAAGTTAGTTGTCGTGTGTGTGTGTGTGTGTGTGTGTGTGTAAAAGACGATTTTCCCTCGTACTTTTCCAGATTTGGACCTAGAAAACACGAATCTGAAAGTGACCCATAAATCTGGAGTACCTGTCCATAAATGGATTTTTATTTTGTATTTTATTTTAATCATTTATTAATATTATATTTTTTTTTTTGGGGGAGGGTCACAGTAACGTCAGATTTTTATGTCAGATTCAGAGTCGTGTTCATTGGGGCCACAACGTCTTCTGAAAACAAAATAACAAAGCTTAGGGCCCTAAATACAACCTCCACTTGAACACCCACCATCATTACCACCATCACCACCACCATCACCACCACCATCACCACCACCATCATCACCACCACCAGCAGCAGCAACAGGAAGGAACAAAGGACTACAGACGCAGCCTTTGTTTTGGACACCGAAAAAATCCTTATGGGTCCTAGTCACTGATACAAGTTCTCCTACAGCTACCAAACAGCGGAGAACACACACACACACACACACACACACACACACACACACACACACACACACACACACACACACACACACACACACACACACACACACACACACACACACACACACACACACACACACGCACACACACACACAAATTAAGACGCCAGAGGTAAAAGAAGATAAATAGACCATAGTAGCAGGAAACTAACTCCTCTAGCAGCCACGTCAGCAGCTGCGGGAGGACAGAGACCACACAGAGCATCAGCTGACACAAAGAGAAACCGACATATACACAAGCTCTTCTTTGAGTCACCAGCTACAGCAGCAGACAGAGAAACGGTAGAAGACAACCTTAGCCACCAGCTACAAGACCCAACCTACGACAGTAAAATAGGCAATAACTCCGCTAAAACCCACCAAATACCCCCATTAGCTAAGAGCCTCCATAAAACAACAAGCAGGTAGAGACCTTTATAGGTCACGGGCACCAACAATACGAGCTCTTCTGCATACCACAAGTTTCAGGGGAAGAAAGACAACAGAGACAAACTCCTCTCTAGCCATCAACCAGGAGCAGCTACAGGACGAGACGAGACAAAGTGACCAAACAGGGTACTAGCTGGGGACACAGTGTACCCCAGTAGGCCAGAGGCTTGACACTGCACCATCTCCCCGACGGCCAACGGTTAGAGAAACACCGTAGAGAGCACCAGCTGGCCTGAGGGAGCCCTTATAGGTTACTGCCTGATAAAAAACTACCAAAGGGGGGAACAGTGGGGGTGGCTGACGAAGCCCCGCAGGGGTCTTGATCCAGTCTGTGAACCAAAATTGTCTTCTTCTGACTCCTGCCATACTAACACTCACCTTAATACAATCTCTTTCCATTTCTGCCTCCAAGACATGTCCACACTAACTCTCTTACCTGAGAACACTCTAGGTCTCCCTTACAACACTCAAGTACCACCCAGCCTTGTTCACTCTCACCCTCTTAGGCCCTACCTGGCAACACTCTAGGTCCCCCTTACAACACCCGAGTACCAGCGCTCCACGTTAACACCCTGGCATCAAATATCACACAACCGAAACTCATATAAACACCTGTAACACACTCACTGTGCCGTACACCAAATAACAAACTCCAGTGAAGATGACACTTTTCTCCCTGACCAGTGTTACTCTTCCTTGTGTAACAGTTCCCTGTCAACACACCAACAACGTAATGAAGACCTACAACAACAACCACACAAAAAGGTCATGTTTAGGTAAGTGTTATGACCAACATACTTAACAAGTGCCTCACCTAACTTCCCGCAGGTCAGGTCAGTATTATTTTTAGAGCCAAAGAAGACCATCACTAATGCTCCTGCTATAAGAATGTCACTGTAGGGTGGAGGAGACCTAACCAAGCGTGCGTAAGTGCTCATACTGCACGATGGAGGAAATACAATACGCCAGGAACTACAGACTGATTATACTGTACCTGACACTTTCCCGTACGAGAACAAACACTGCAGACGCAAAGCAGACAAAGAGTGAAGGAGGAACGTAAGGTATGCCAGGCGTTGCTAAGTGCTCGCGCTGGCAGTATTTAACTTATCAAAAGTGCAAAACGACTTATAGGTACCAGAGTCCAGATTCACAGAGGCTCCTCACGCTGTTCGCCCTCACTAATTGTATACTGTATGTGAGAACGCATCTAACTGGCCTCTTTCTGAACCTATAACACAAAGAGGTGGCGTCCACAATGGCATCGAGACTGTACCAAGACCTGTATACAGTGATTATATGCGTTCCCTCATCACCCCAATACGAGGAAATATGATCGTGAGAAAAGCTGAGAATTCGGGTCTTGAGTCACCAGCCAATCACAGAGAGACAGCTTCACTTCCTCCACTTTCTTATTACTCCCTTTGTCTTCCTCTTTTTCTCCTTTCCTCTAACTTTTACCTTTCCTTCCTCTTCCCACAACTATTTCTCACCAATCTCCCAACTCTTTCTCCTTCTCAATTTTTCTCTTCCCCCCTTACATTCCATACCTCTTTCCTTCTCTCCTTCAAATCCAATTTCTTCATAAGGAGTAAAGGTAAGAAAAAAAAACATGAGATCGGTGTTTCTATTTAAAAAAAAATG
Source organism: Homarus americanus (assembly GCF_018991925.1). Taxonomy (NCBI): domain Eukaryota; kingdom Metazoa; phylum Arthropoda; class Malacostraca; order Decapoda; family Nephropidae; genus Homarus; species Homarus americanus. The sequence continues at coordinate 4,942,691 of NW_024723833.1, read as the reverse complement.
CTAGATACAATAACATTTAAAAAGTCAACACCCAGCAGCCGTACCAGAGCAAGGTAGAAAAGAGTACAGTACAGTGTTTGTATATCATCAACACATACTACCATCCACAACACACATGCAACAATAATAACAAACCACAAACATTGGCATCGTCCGTAGCATTGAAACATTATCCGGAGTTAAATTTACCACACTTCAGTAACAACCTCCGCATCACCTGAAGATTAACCCCCCTCCTCCCAGGTAGCATTAGGTGTGTTCAATCAAGTGAAATAAGCAAGTGGGTAATAATTTTCAGGTGATCCCCACCCCCTTCACTATCACTATCAACAATTAGTGTCATAAAAACAACTGCGTTAAAAGTAATAACTTCTTATTAACTACATCATAAAACACAGTAGGTTGCGGGACAAAACACCGCCTTATGTAAGCTAAAAGTATTATAGCAGTCACCAAAAAATGGAGATAATGTAATTTCCGACCAAAACTAACCTAATTGACCAAAGTTTTACGGCCTGAAGAACCGTAGTGATGAGCTTGTTTCCGCTTCATTACTTCCATAACGAGAAATTGTGTTGTGGGATTTTGTCCTGTGGGAGATTGTCTCATTGAACGACTTCGACTGAAAAGTTATCAGATGAAATATTGTCTTAGGAGATCTCCGGTGGGATTCTGATCCATGGGATTTTGTTCCTTGAGATTATACCAGGGATTTAACCTGTGGGATTTTATCCGAAAGGATTTTGTTCCACAGTACTGTATATTGCCCATCGAAGTATTCAACTTTAGTTATGACCTCATTCTTAATGGATGTTCAACGGTATTGTCCAAAATAATCATTCCGGTGAAATTTTCAGTGAGAAATTAACCGGTGAGATTTCGCCGGCACGGCGCTCCGTGTGTGGGTCAGAGGGTCCGGGACGCTACCGAAGTAGGTCAGGGCGGCCGTGCAGGGGGACCCGAAGCCAACCGAGCTTTAAACGACACACATTCCCGTTTTCTACTCGCTGGCAGAGGCCGGGCTGACTACCATCTGGTGCAGGAGGCTGCCGTAAGTACATTACCTAACTTAAGAGTACCCTTCACCCTGTACCCAGGAAGGAAGACGCTAAGTTTATGTTCAATCAATCATGATGCTGTTTACATTGGTTTATGTTTTATATGCGCTTGTTGAAGTTAGGCAGACTTTAGTGCATCACCTGGTGTACCGAGCAACTATGTCCCCTGTTAGAAGGACACGTGGTGCATGTCCAATGTCCAAGATATTGTGCACATTGATTTCCGTTATCTACACTGGCTGAGGCAGGGGAGCCAGCATCATCGGGTACGATAGGCTGCCTTAAACACAATACATCAACTAATAATTATGTCCTGCCCTCTACCCCCAGCAGCCATGCAGTCGTTATGTACAGTCGTGGACAAAAGTTGGCTCCCCGAGGTGAAACTGAGTCATGGGAATGAGTCTCCGAACTTACTTACCCTGGCTGTCGTCTGGTGCTGGTGTGTTGTTTTATTTCATTTGGGGTCGATACTGCTTCAGTTTGGGAAGGAGCGAACTTTTAACCCCGGGTGTGCACGCCTGAGAGAGTGACACATTGATTACCGTTATATATTACACAATATACCTAAGAGATATAAGGAGAACTATACCGTCAAGTTATACACAGCAATACACCCTGTCTGTCCCGGCTCCTTGTAAAAACCAACACCAACACGAGGATACATACCAATCCTATCTCAACTAGTGCAAGATGTGTCACGCCAACCATGATAGACTTACGGAATGATTAACTGGAATATGTTCACTGACGAGGCCTTGGACGTTTCATCAGCAGTTCATACCTCTTCTACACTCCTGCAGTACACTACACTGCTATACATATTAATGTTCATACACCTTCCCACTGACAGAAATTTCTAAGTTGTCTGCGATTTGTTAAATTTCAAGTCAAATATGTCAGATATTTTCACTAGTTTATAGTCACACAAAGGATCATTTACCATATTATCTTGACAAACACAAATTTTAATACTAACTTTAAAGTTTATTTTGAACAAAAATCATATGTAAGGGTGTGTAGAATCATAGTTAGGCGACATATAATATAGAAATAACACAAAACATTTACAGGTCTATGTCTTGTACATTCAAGCGGTACAGTACAGGAGTCCCCAGGAACACTATACGACCTAGGAAATAATTCACGACTGGCTCAGTTGAGCGACGCATTAGCTTAATAATAATCTTTGTCGTTTCTTGTCTTGTGAATAATACAAGACAAGTTACAACCCAGACAGCCAGCCACCAGAGGCTTATTATGGTTTGTTTGAATATCCGAGTGAAGTTCAAAGTGAAAACTGATGAAAATTTCGCAGATTTAAAAAAACAAAACAAAAACGGAGAGAATGATAGTGGACGACACGACACTGACGAGGAACATTAATTCTGGAAAAAATCCACACATGTCAGAGCTCGCCTGCCAAGCACATTTTTTTTTAGGGGGGGGGGGCATTGTGTCTTCCTGTAATTAAATTTAAATGTAGGCGAGCGAGATTTATTTTAGAGTCCAAACACAACAATCAGTAACAAATAAAACATTACATCTCACTGAATTCAATATAATCAGACTAAACAAAAATATTTCATTTTCGAAAACTTGTTTGATTTTTCTCTCAGATTTATCAGCGAGTAGATCACAGACATTTCCGTCAGTGGGTAACCTAAGAAGTGGACAGGTGTTACACAATTGACAGAAGCTGGTTCCTTGGCCTCCCGAAGGTACAGCCTCAAAGAAAATATCCTTTACACGCTTGAGACTTGGAACTGCTGAAATGAGTCTATTTACTGCTTAAGCCTGGCTGTAGTATCTCATTTGGGTTTGGTGAAGTTTAGACCAGAAGTGTAAAGGAAGTTTAGTTCATAACTTTCCATCTGATGCTTTATTACTACTCGCTTTTGTTTCAAGTATTTATGCGTCTTACAGTAAACAATATCATATATCACAAACTTACAACAGAAAGCACACACATCAGTAGATCAAAACACCAGTGAAAATTAGAGACATTCATCCACCAATACCATCAAATAAACAAGCGAACACACACACAGACACACACACACATTAACCATGCGCTCACACCACCAGCATGTATCACAAGTCACACCACCAGCATGTATTATACAAGTCACACCACCAGCATGTATTATACAAGTCACACCACCAGCATGTATTATACAAGTCACACCACCAGCATGTATCACAAGTCACACCACCAGCATGTATCACAAGTCACACCACCAGCATGTATCACAAGTCACACCACCAGCATGTATCACAAGTCACACCACCAGCATGTATCACAAGTCACACTACCAACATCCACCAATCACACCTCTCCCTCCCACCCCCACGCCTCAGCCACATCGACGCACCTGTACTTGCTGCAGGAAAAACACTTGACGGGCTCCTCGAAGTCGAAGTCGATGAGAAAAGTGTTGGTGGCGGTGTACTTGAGCACCTTCCCTGCACCGAACATGATGGTCGATGATCACTTCCCACTACAGCTCACACCGCCCCAGCCTCCCCACCCCTACTGGTATACCAATATGTACTGTTGCGGGAACTTAAACCCCTTTGTCCACTTTACCAGGTCTCCAAGATCCAGGTCAGGACTGGTGATGAAATAGCTCTTCCCTCCTTTACCCTAACAGGCCTTGAAGACCCAATTCTGGAATGGTATATTTTACTAGACTGTCCACGGTTGAACTGGTCTTTGTGTGCCGTACAAGCAAAAGGTTTTACTGCCACATCAGAAAATCGTGTCAGGGAGCTTCTCTGTAGACCTCCAGGATTCTTCACCACCATCACACTACCACATATTTTCACTTCTGCTCTGGGAGGAAGGGTCGCGTTCACAGGTTTGGACTATTATCGTGCGTCATCCTTTAATGTTGCTATATCATGGTATTCAAGGTGGAACTGTCCTTTATTCACTTTCACAAACGTCAAAATACAGAACAAGCGTCAGCAGTTTAACTCTGTGTTAAAACATTTGGGATATTTCAGTAAACGCTGAAAGCAAGGCATGTTATGAGGATACGACACAGGCGCCAATGATCACGGGAAGAGCTGTGAAGACACGACACAATAATAATAAATCAGCCTTCAACAAGACCTCAGGGGCGGGGCGGGAGGAGCAGCCACCAAGAGTTAACAAGAGTCGGTTCACTGTGACCCAACACGCGTGACACTAACACATGTGTTCCACTCACTCACTCTCGTCACTAAGAATCCTGACAACAGGTACCCCCACCACACTCCCCCCTAACACACGAGATTTACTACTCCCCCCTCCCTCACCCCCTCCCACGCGGCTTACTACCCCCATCCAACCTCTCCGTGACTATTCCATATGGATTTTCATCTTGTCCTATCCTCAACAGTCTTACAAGGCGCCCCATATTACCTTTCAATCCCTACAAAGCTTATTATCCCTCCACGTTGTTCACTCCCTTCCCCTCCAGCTCTTCATTACCTCACGTGCCCGCCCCTCCCCTCCCCCACTCCACCAAAACACCCACACCCAAGCGACAACGTAGTACTCCCCCCTTCTAACGCCAACACACACAGCTTAATACACTTTCCATCCCCCCCACGCAGCTTATTCCCTCCCTCCACCCCCACATCCCCTCACGGGGAAGCCCTCCTCTCCTCTTCTCTCCCTCTACTGCCAACCTCCTTCCTTCAAATTTCTCCCGTTCCCGTCTATCATCTTCCCTTCTCTCCTCCCTTCCTGTTCTCCCTTATCCCTTTCCCTTTCTCACTGATCCCCATCCACACTCCACCACTACAGGTGGACCTAAGCCCCCGCTGGTCATGCTGCCAAGTAACACTAAAACACCGCCACCAACAAGACAGTACTGTGGCGCACCCGACACAGCCACACACTGCATGAAGCCAGGAGGTGTGTGAGGACAGCAGGCGAGGCACAGCTAACACCAGCCTCACTTAGGATGTGAGTTATGGTCTCCGTCTAATTGAGTCAAAAGAGTGAGGTAGGAAGAGGGCGGGAGGTGCCTGAGCCAGTGTGTGGACGAGGGAGCAGGGAGAGGAGAGGGGAAAGGCCACACATTTCTCGTGTGTGTGTGTGTGTGTGTGTGTGTGTGTGTGTGTGTGTGTGTGTGTGTGTGCGTAATGAAACTATGACCATGAATATGATGAAAAAATCTTCAACAGCATAATTCAATAATATTTCGATGTCCCACAACAAACACCAGATAGATAGATAGACGGAAGATCAAATTCCAACTCTAATACCACCCCAATATTTTAGCAAAGTGTAAAAAAAAAAAAAAAAAGAAACATGAGACTAAAGCGAGAACTTTGCGAGGGCTATTAAAAAATATAAGAAATCTTGAAACTTTTCTCATTTTACCTTGAAGAAAGTTATCAGAGTTGGAAATTGAAGCGAGGTACTAACTTCTGAGAGACGTAAGTAGGTTACCATAGTAACCCAAGACACTAGCCACCTCCACAGTCACGCACGCCTACTGCCCCTGTACTGCCTGCCTCTAATTATATTCATTGCGGTATTTACTTCTTTGAGTTGCGGCCAATAACAAAAACTTAATACTTCCCGATCGATGTTTAAAGACTCTATATATATTCGTTAAAACACCTGAATACATTACAATCAACGACGTGAATAGTTTTATGCATATATACTGTATATAAAGAAATCGTAAAAGTGACCTGACCCGGCTGACCGTCTTAGCAGTACACACAACACGTCACTGGTTAATATAAGCTGCCCACTGGTGTATACTCTATGCGTCACCCTTCTCTCACACACACACACACACACACACACACACACACACACACACACACACACACACACACACACACACACACACACACACACACACACACACACACACACACACACACACACACACACACACACACACACACTCTCCCTCTCTCTCAAGTAACAGTGTGAGATTTTTGTAATTTTTCGTCTTCGTGGTTTTAGTGTCATATTAATGGTTCCGGCTAACACATAATCAATACACAGGTGTCTTAATTTAGGTTAGGCTAGGTTAGGTTACAAAAACGTTATATAAGTATTTAATCTCTGGGGTTTACGTTTACACTTTACTAACAACATGCAACTCTTTAACCCACCTAAAGAAAATGAGAGAATTACTTAAATGCACTTTATATAACCCACAGACACTTTACAGGAGATGTGAAATACTTTACACCACCCACAAGTTCACTCTTATACTCTACAAAACAAAATAAAAACTTTAACCCAGCAGCCAGGAGAGAACACCTTGGGTACACTCGCCAGATAATGGGTAATAGTTTAGGTCTAGTGTTTATGTTGCTGCTGCTGCATTAACATTATATACAAAAGTTAACACAGAGAATATGACAGGAAAACTTAATGGAAAAAGTGGAATATTTTAGTTTAATGTTGAAGGTCATGATTAGTACTGTAAAAAACACACACACACACACACACACATATATATATATTTAATAACAAAAGTCATCAAAGAACTGGTTATTAACTGTACCGTATGAAACATGTCTATAATGTTTCCAGTATGACTTCACGTTTCATTGTACGGAAGACATATGACCACAAACAGACAGACGGAGGGAGGGTCATCACCATGCCTGCAATAAACAACATCTTCACTACACTTGACGGACTCTGTGCAAGAAATAGGTCAAGTAAGGAGATGATATGGAAGGCACTTGATCAATATTATACAGCCTGCACTCTGGTCCTATTTCCAGGTCACCAGGTCAACTTACCGCGTCCTGGTGAAGTTACAGGTCACCAGGGGCAGTGGGAGGAGTGTCAACTTACCGCGTCCTGGTGAGGGCACAGGTCAGCCAGCGTAGTGCCAGCTTGCCCTGCGCGGCGCCCATCGGAGGCTAAACCAAGGCTCATTCCTGCAGCCACGCCCACGTCCAACGCCGCCGCTGCCCATCCACCCCTCAACCCCCTACCACCACATACACGCCACGCCCACGGGACGCCCCGAGGACACGCGGCGGGTGGAAGGGGGCACGGAGGAGGGGCACAGGAGGAAGGAGCAGAAGGACATCACAGTAAACGAACTCCTTCACTAGTCCTCTGGTCACCAGGATCAACAACAGTCATGGTGTGAGTCACTATCACGGTCTGTAAGGTAATGGTGCACCGACGTCACACTATATATCCGGGTCACAATGGTTCCTGGTCACACTACATCCGGTTCCCAATAGTTCCTGGTCACACTATATCCGGTTTCCTATAGTTCCTGGTCACACTATATCCGGTTACCAATAGTTCCTGGTCACACTATATTCAGTTCCCAATAGTTCCTGGTCACACTATATCCGGTTCCCAATAGTTCCTGTGTAACACTATATCCGGTTACCAACAGTTCCTGGTCACACTACTGTACATCCGGTTACCAATAGTTCCTGGTCACACTATATCCGGTTCCCAATAGTTCCTGGTCACACTACTGTATATCCAGTTACCAATAGTTCCTGATCACACTACATCCAGGTTCCAATGGTTCGTAGTCACACAATATCTGGGTTCCAATGGTTCTTGGTCGCTTTATATCCGGGTTCCAATGGTTCCTGGTCACTTTATATCCGGGTTCCAATGGTTCCTGGTCATACAATATCCAGGTTTTAATTGTTCCTGGCCACACTATATCCGGTTTCCACTGCTTCTTCGTTACACTATCCCCGAGTTGCAGTGTTTCCTGGTCATACTGATCCGGGTTCCAATG
>NW_024723833.1:4897384-4929884 GCF_018991925.1 Homarus americanus | reverse complement strand
TTCAAGGTCAATCAATGTTAGTTCATACCAGACACTGTACTTGTACTACTCTCCACACGATGACTCCAGGACTGAACAATGATCTCCCCCCCCCTCAACAACCACACACGCCCACCTAAATTCACACGAGGGTTCACCATCCGTAGATTAAAAGCTCATTACTACCATAAACTCGTCTCATTTCACCATAAGATCATCTCCACATGTGACAAAAACATAATATATACACTGTACAGTCATGTCCATTTTCGTCTTTAGCTTCACACACACACACACTCACACACACACACACACACGATGGTCAAATATTACGTCACTAGGTCATCAAATGTTACGTCACTAGGTCAAATGCTGTCACAAGGTAAAATGTTGTCACAAGGTCAAATATTACGCCACTGGGACAAATGTTGGGTCACTAGGTCAATTGCTACGACACTAGGTCAAATGTTACGTCACTAGGTAAAATGTTACGTCACAAGGTCAAATATTACGTCACTGGGTCAAATTTTACTCCACGAAGTCAAATGTTACGTCACTAGGTCAAATGTTACGTCACTGGGTCAAATAATACGTCACTCGGTCAAATGTTACGCCACTAGGTCGAATTTTACGTCATTAGGTCAAATGTTACGTCACTACCGGTAAGTCAAAGGTCGCTGTGACTAACTGTTCCCATCCCTTAAATTCGATTTCAGCTTGACAAAACCTATCGGAACCTGGATCAGACCCAACCTAACCCTATCAGGACCTGACTTAACCCCATCAGGACCTAACCTAACCTAGCCAAATCCTAACCACAACACAACCTTGACCACCATCCACTCCCAGCCAACACCCAGCCCATTCGTTAATTAGAAGGTGAGGAAAAACGTGGTCCCGGTCTCACCCTAATAAATAAACACTATATAATAATCGGACAGCATTTATTTGTATTGTTCTACTGCCTTAATGACTACTGTTATGCAAAGTCTCTTCTTCAGTCCCTACTGTTATGAACGATCCTGTAAACCCGACGAGGAGGAGAATGTTTATGTGAGTCTGGCAATACTTTCAGCAGCGCTCCTCATTTCCGCCTGACAAACGACCTTGTGAGTGACGATAAAAAAAAAACACCTATATGATCCATCACAGATTTCCCCGCGTGAAAATTGTCTGTCGATACAATTACAACTCTCCTCTTTAATTAATCGAGAAAGGTTTTAGTCCCTGGAGGTTTACATAAAGCTGAGTAAAATCATCAGGCAGTAGACAATAAAATTCTCAAGTGTGACAATCGGCGTGAAAGGGATAAATGGCAATTGGTCACTTCAAAGACATTTCTATTACCTGTACTGAAATTCAATTATTTATTTGATTCAATTCCAATTTGCACTTTATTATACTAGTTGGACGGCAGAGTGGATACAGTGCTCGCCTCCAGTCTGAAGTGGTTGTTGGTTCGATCCAGGAGCACTCCCCAGTCAATCCCACTTTAAATGGATACAGATAAGAAAGTGAAGGTGATTGAGTGCAGTACCGGCCACCCTGCCTCCTAGTGTACGAAGGCTTAGTATACAGTGTTCATGATCCACACAGCGGGCAGTCATGTCTATGGAACTTACTTCTACTTTTCACTCTCTAATACTCCTTAAAGCCTTTGTGTATTGAGGAAGTAACATACATTATGATGTTAGATGTGATAAAGCAAATAAAACAAAAACAAATCAAGCAACATTTAACTGTTTTCGACATCTGTTAAAAAGGAACTTTACGTTTGGTGTGTTCAGTACTGCTACACTATATCGATCATTAGCATCACCACTAACAGCAGATACCAGGAGGAGGCTGGATGCCTTTATAACGTGGTGCTACAGGAGAAAATTAAATTGCTATAATAAAAACAAAATGAAGTACTAAAATTGGCTTCAGCAACGACAAAACTCTTCAAAGTATGAATACGAAAAATAAGATTCTTGGCCACACAAATACAGATGCGGGAATAACGATGTAATAAAAATGGGTAAAACTGACGATAGGAGAGACAGGAAAGGAACACACATTACTATGGATGAATGGGATTGAAATTTGGGTCCCCAGAGATGCAAAACCTAGCAGGAGTGATAGAGACAACCTGAACTGTTTTGGAGGGGAGGGCCACGGTCACCAACCCTCAGACAAGAGGAAGGCAACACGGGTAAGACCAGAGGATACACTAAACTCCCCGTATCAGTGACCAATAATTAAGATGCATAAATGTATAGGATGTGCTTCACAATATATATTACAGCAACTGGTAAAGAAAATATATCACTAGGGAAACCTACAGGGTATTCCTCTCCCACGACTGTTTTTACCGATAACACTAATAATAATAATAATAATAATAATAATAATAATAATAATAATAATAATAGTAATAATAATAATAATAATAATAATAATAATAATAATAATAGTAACAATAATAATAAAAATAATAATAACACTAATAATAATAATAATAATAATAATAATAATAATAATAATAATAATAATAATAAAAATAATAATAATAACACTAATAATAATAATAATAATAATAATAATAATAATAGTAATAGTAATAATAATAATAATAATAATAATAATAATAATAATAATAATAATAATAATAACAGCGGATATATAATGATACAAACAGCAGTAACATCAACAAATAACTTTACTTCCACCCAGCAGAGTGAGCTTCTTGGGGCCTCAAGTTAAGCAGTGACCTACAAGAAACATTTTAGCTGTGAACTCTAGCGGTATTTAAATGCCAGACCCTTAATGTGACCATAAATGTCAGCTGGACCACACAACCCCAACCCAACACTCCGTGTTTTCTTCTGAATTTTGTATTTGTATTTTTATTTATACTATTTCATAGTTCTGTGTGTGTGTGTGTGTGTGTGTGTGTGTGTGTGTGCTCATAACCTATACTAAACCTAGTCCTATGTTACCTTTATCTTAACCTACCAGCTACCCCTAACTAATTCATAACCTAACCAGAGTAGGTCCAACCAACTCTAACCTAACCTAGATCAAGCTGAACTGAACTTAACCCAACCAACTCTAACCTAACCTAAATCGCGCTTAACTGAACTTAACCCAACCAACTCTAACCTAACCTAAATCGCGCTTAACTGAACTTAACCCAACCAACTCTAACCTAACCTAAATCGCGTTTAACTGAACTTAACCCAACCGACTCTAACCTAACCTAAATCGCGTTTAACTGAACTTAACCCAACCAACTCTAACCTAACCTAAATCGCGTTTAATTGAACTTAACCCAACCAACTCTAACCTAACCTAAATCGCGTTTAACTGAACTTAACCCAACCAACTCTAACCTAACCTAAATCGCGTTTAACTGAACTTAGCCCAAACAAGCCCAACCAAATCCAACCAACTCATAACCAGACCCAACATAAGCCAACACGTATAAGATGAGCTAATTTAACCTTAACCAGCCAGTCCGTGATTTGGTACGTAGAATATTGGGTCCGGTTATGAGTGTTGGCAAAAGGACGGTCGTATCTGCCTCACCCGGTCACTCAACACATTCATCGGGGAATTTACACCCCGGTAATAAAATAAATTGTTCTAAAATTACCTCCTGGGTTAATTTTAGGGACATTTTTTTAGCCGGAAAAATGGTTAAATAAATGTACGCCTTGGAACTATGACCTCGTTAACCTATTTAAATAGCTCTTCTTGCCCCCCTCCCGCCAGAGAGTAGACAATCATTTATTATTATTATTTTATTATTACTTTATCCACACTCAGCTTGTCAAGAAATAAATGTTCTATCCCAGGAAATAGTAATAGATAAAAAGATGGATATAAAGTTATCCCACACACACACACAGGTATAGTAAAGGAACTAGCCCAATTATACATAGAGAGAGAAAGAAAGAAAGACCAGCAGCGGTTGTTGAGTGTAATCTTCTCTTGTATGTTGGGTGAGTCACAATTGACAGTGAGTTTACGTGACCGAATTCACAATGGCCTGACCTCCCTCAGTATAGAATTTAAGGCTCCTGCTTAAACGCTTACAGTTGGGGACCTTACTATTGTTTCTTGAGTGATTAGGTATATATATATATATATATATATATATATATATATATATATATATATATATATATATATATATATATATATATATATATATATATATATATATATATATATATATATATATATACTTTACGAGATGGTAAGTGGTAACAATAGGGGACTTGAATGAGGAAACAGAAATATGAAAGACCAAAGATGTTTAGCATTACTTAATAGTGACAGTACAGTAAGGAACCTGAACTCCCAGAAAATTTCAATAATCGTTTTTTGTTTCCTAGTGGTTACCTCTGTGTGTATGTGTGTGTGTGTGTGTGTGTCTGTGTGTGTCTGTGTCTGTCTGTGTGTATGTGTGTGTCACGCTAAGCTTTCAAACGAAACTGATGTTTTGCTCAAATAATCAACTTTTTGTTTGTATTGTTACTAACTTAATGAAAAATATCTTGTATGGTTAAAGTTTCCTAGGTAGTATTTAAGACGACGTTTACTATCATAACATAACCTCATATAAGGTAAGGTAAGGTAAGGTAAGGTAAGGTAAGGTAAGGTAAGGTCAGGTTAGGTTGGGTTAATAATGATGTTACTCGTAGAAATTTGCATTAGTATTACCTACACGATCGATTCTTAGTACACACACACACACACACACACACACACACACACACACACACACACACACACACACACACACACACACACACACACACCCCTATTGTTAAAATAATAAACAACTCCTGATTTATGTACTGTACAGCCCTGTAAATGTATTGAACGCATATCATTGTCTAAATCACATGTAAGTTTGTATATTTTTAGCCAGCGGCTGCAACTATATTAATAAACCGTTTATTATTATTATTATTATTATTATTATTATTATTATTATTATTATTATTATTATTATTATTATTATTATTACACACACACAGCTTCAAAAACACTATCGAGCCACATTTGAACCCTTAATATTACATGTTCATCATTGTTTAACATCCTTCCTCATTTCCCAAGTTCAGGATTCTTAATAAAAGTGTCCTGCGTTAATGCCTTCAGCCTAATTAGGGATAAGAAAAGTCGTCTAGATATGGGAGAATCTCAGAACAATTCCGGGGACATCTTACCCACCAACTGTGTACCGTTATAAGCGTGGCAGTGATATATTCTTACTTCTAACTTCATGTTATAATTTGAGTAAGATAATTAATTACATCTTCACATTCCCATACAGGAGAAAATTTTACCCTTATAATCCTTTAAGTGAACCAGTTAGATGCGTTCTCTCATTTCCATTTTGAGATAAAGTGAATTTACGAATCTCTGAGAATACGGAGCCTGAACCATTAACAAGTCCACTACTACCCCCCCTCCACCCTCCCCCTACCTTCCTCTCTAACTGTTATCCCTTTATTCACTCACCTGAACACTCTAAACCCCTAATTTCCATTTAAACTGCACCGCATTTCCCAAGGGTCATTACGGCGCCTCCCTTAAAGCGTTAAGGTGAACGGGGTCACGAGAGTACGGAGAAGTAGGTTACACACGCACACACTCGCGCAATGTTGTTGTTGATGTAGGATCAGCTGGTGATGGCGGGCACCGAACAGCTGACTGGGACGCACATGTGCTCCCTCACCCGATACACTCGCGCAGTAAACACTAATGGTGGCGCACCGGCTCAAAAGATACTGCACCCTGCCATTTCTTTTCTCCACGTGCTACCACACTGTCCTGGGGTCAACACACACTACGTCACAATATTGCGGGTCATACCAGAGACGTTGCACCACAGGGTCACCACAGCACAGGTCAATACACCAATGTCACCACAGCACTGGTCATGACAACAGTTCACGATTCCAAAGTTATAACGCCACAAGTACCACCACACCACACTTCTACACCACAGATCAAAGCATCATCATACAACAGGTCACAACAGGACAGGTTTCCCCAGGGCTAAGACCATCATACAGGAGGACCAGGGACTACGTCGCCCCAGCAGAAATCACTTTGGCTAAGGATGGCCAGTGAGGTCGGAGGAGGCGATGCCAAGAGTGGAAGGGGAGGGGGAGTGGGAGGAGAAGAATGGTGCCAGAGGCAGCAGGCACATCTCCCAGGTCATAACCCCACGAGTGGCACTCCAGTTGGTGGATAGTACAGTACTCCAAGAATATAGTGGTTATGTTAAAAAAGTGGGTGGTAAGAGGAATGGCATTCCAGGTATGTGCTAGTGGAGACAGCACTGGTAGTGGTACTCCAGCTACGTGCCACTGCTGGTGGATGGCAGTAGTGGTTAACTTGAGGTAGGTGCTGATGCGGAGTTGGTGGTGGAGTTATGGTGTAGGCGAGGGAGGCTGGGTGGAGTAAGTGATGGAGGAGGTGGTGGAGGAGGCAGAGGGTGGAGGGACGCAACCTGGCACGGACTGGAGGAGCCTCGACTCTGCCGCACCGTCAGCCTCGCCGCTCAATACCTGCCATTTGGCTGCCGCTGCTGGGCCAACCCTGCCCTCCTCCTGCCGCAGGGACACCCACCCCCGCCGCCCATATCTGTCGCCTATGCCTACCACCCACGCTTCCACACCGCTCATACTTGCCACGGACACCATCAATACCTGTCACTCATTTCTACCACGGATACAATCAATACCTGCCATTAACACCACTCATACCTGCCACGGACACCATCAATACCTGTCACGGACACCATCAATACCTACCACGGATACAATCAATACCTGCTATTAACACCACTTATACCTGCCACGGATACCATCAATACCTGCCACGGACACCATCAATACCTGTCACGGACACCATCAATACCTGCCACTCATATCTACCACGGATACAATCAATACCTGCTATTAACACCACTCATACCTGCCACGGATACCATCAATACCTGTCACGGACACCATCAATACCTCCCACGGACACCACCAATACCTGACACGGACACCATCAATACCTGCCACGGACACTATCAATACCTGCCACTCATACCTACCACGGATACAATCAATACCTGCTATTAACACCACTCATACCTGCCACGGATACCATCAATACCTGTCACGGACACCATCAATACCTCCCACGGACACCACCAATACCTGACACGGACACCATCAATACCTGCCACGGACACTATCAATACCTGCCACTCATACCTACCACGGATACAATCAATACCTGCTATTAACACCACTCATACCCTGCCACGGACACCACCAATACCTGACACGGACACCATCAATGCCACGGACACTATCATCAATACCTGCCACCTACCACGGATACAATCAATACCTACCACGGACACCATCAATACCTGCCACTCATACCTACCACGGATACAATCTACCTGCTAATAACACCACTCATACCTGCCACGGACACCACCAATACCTGACATTTAATAATTCATCAATACCTGACACGGACACCATCAATACCTGCCACGGACACTATCAATACCTGCCACTCATACCTGCCACGGATACCATCAATACCTGCTATTAACACCACTCATACCTGCCACGGACACCATCAATACCTGCCACTCATACCTACCACGGATACAATCAATACCTGCTATTGACACCACTCATACCTGCCGGATACCATCAATACCTGCCACGGATACCATCAATACCTGCCACGGACACCACCAATACCTGACACGGAAGGCACCATCAATACCTGTCACGGATACCATCAATACCTGCTACGGACACCATTAATACCTGCCACTCATATCTACCACGGATACAATCAATACCTGCTATTAACACCACTCATACCTGCCACGGACACCATCAATACCTGTCACGGACACCACCAATACCTGACACGGACACCATCAATCCACCACTCCACTATACCTACCACGGATACAATCAATACCTGCTATTAACACCACTCATACCTGCCACGTATACCATCAATACCTGCCACAATACCATCCTGCCACGGACACCACCAATACCTGACACACCTGGGGCACCATCAATACCTGCCACGGATACCATCAATACCTGCCACGGACACCATCAATACCTGCCACGACACCATCAATACCTTTCATCAATACCACCTCATACCTACCACGGATACAATCAATACCTGCCCTTAACACCACTCATACCTGCCACGGATACCATCAATACCTGCCACGGACACCACCAATACCTGCCACGGACACCATCAATACCTGAGATGGACGCCATCAATACCTGCCACGGACATCATCAATACCTGCCACGGACACCACCAATACCTGTCACGGACACCATCAATACCTGCCACGGACACCATCAATACCTGCCACGGACATCATCAATACCTGCCAAGGACACCATCAAAACCTACCACATAAACAATCCATACCTGCCACCTCCACTACATACCTTACACCCACACCACCCATGCCTGCCACCTCTACCACCCATGCCTGCCACCCACACCACCCATGCCTGCCACCTATACCACCCATGCCTGCCACCCACACCACCCATGCCTGCCACCCACACCACCCATGCTTAACTATAATGAGGTTAAATCGCACTTGAAGAGGCTAAGGTACTTGTACTGAGCCTGTGTTAATATATAATATTATCTTCACACCCTCGAGTCACGCTACCAACTTTCCTCACTGTGCGACCCTCCTATAAATTCCTACCTTACCTCTTTATGTGAGATTTAACCTCATTATATGACACTCCTGCCATCCACACCTAATTACCACACCATCCCCTGCAACACTAATGGTCAGAAAAGTCTCCAAGTTTTATCGTCATTATATTATTGTTATTATATGTGTTTGTTCACTAATATACATCAACTGGGGCAATTGTAGAACATCACAAAAAATTCAGTGCTTGTTATAATACCACTCTAACTTCTAACACCTTCAGTTCTTCAGCCAGTCGATCAATAATGCCGTCACCCATATATATATATATATATATATATATATATATATATATATATATATATATATATATATATATATATATATATATATATATATATATATATATATATATATATATATATATATATATATAACAAATGGAAAGACATCATTCAATTTTTGGGGGCGGGAAAACCTCACGATATGAGACTGTAAAAGTATGAGAAGCTGCCATCCAACAACTGCCTCGGAGAAGCAAAACTCTGAGCGCAATCCCAGGCACAGCTCTAGAACCCTGATTGGTATTTCCACCGAAACTCCAAATCTTCTGCAGTGGCTCAAGTTAAAGTAGAAGGTCCAGGTTCCAAACACCTGTGAAGGTGAACAAAGGCTGTATCTTGCGCTAGTCAGGCCGCACCTCGATTGTGCTGTTTAGTTCTGGTGCCCTTATTATAGAATGGATATAATTCACTGGAGTCGGTGCAGCAGCGAAGAATGACGAAAATGATTCCGGGACTTAGAAACCTTCCATATCAAGATAGATTAAAGAAATAAAATTTTCATTCCCTAGAAAGACGAAGAGTGCGGGGAGATATGATAGGAGTATTTAAGTGGGTGAAAGGAATCAATAAAGGAGATATAGATAAAGTTCTTATAATATCCGAGCAGGATAGGACTCGTAGCGACGGATTTAAGTTGGGTAAGTTTAGGAGGGAGATAGGAAGGAACTGGTTCACAAATAGGGTGATGGACGTGTGGAACAAGCTTTGCAATATTGTAGTAAGTACTGGAACGCTGGAAAGTTTTAAAAGGAGGCTAGATAGATTCATGGATGATAGAGAGTGGAAGTAACTCAACAGGAACTGACCATGCAAGGCCAACCGGCCTATTGCAGACTCCTTATTTTCTTATGTTCTTATGCGACAAGATTCTTACGTTATGCTGATGTACAACGGCAGTCTTTCACGCACAAGCGTCTTCCATAGGACATAATAACACTCAGGTACAAGGCACCAAGCCATGCGGACACTGGTGACGGGATCTGGTCACTGACTAACATATATGCGGCGGATGTTTGAGAGTCGCCATGAACTGGGACACAAAGTGGAGTCCAAATTGGCACCAGTACCAGCGATTGAGCAGCTCTCTTTAGGATCCACTCCGCTCAAGACACGGAAAGGAGCTAGAAAAGTTCCACTAAAGTCTGCCGCGCCAAGTCCAATCGAGTTAACTGCATCTAGGGGATCACCCTATTGTACAGCGGTCATAAATGAACAAACAAATGTGCAATCTGGAACCTTTAAACTTTAAAGGACAATCCCACCAGCGACCGACCTAAGCCAACAACAGTTATCTACGCCACACGTTGCGGCGCTTAGGGAAACGAGACGTGCAGAAAAGGACAACTGAGGGAGCAAGGAGATGAACACACATTCTTCTGGATGGGGTCAACTGAAGAGAAGCAGCGAATCCACGGAGTCGGTTTTTCTATACAAGAATGAGTTTGAGCTTACTCCTGGAGTTACAGATGAATATCAATGAGCGCTTCATACCCCTCCGTCTTAAATTATACAAAAACTATCAGCGTGTACGATCCAACCCTTGATGTCGAGGACGAAAACAAAGAAGAGTTGTAAATCACTCTTGATCACGTCTTCTCTACCAACCCACGGAAGGACAAGTTTATCCTTCCCGGTGATTTTAACGTCCGAGTCGGACGTCTGGCACGGCACCACCAGGAGAGAGGGAGTGGGCTACGGAAACGAAATCCACCTCCTTATTAAGCATGGAGAGCACTACCTGGCCATCACAAACACTTTGCTCCGCCAAAAGAACATGCTTAAGGTGTCGTGGCATCTAAATGAATGCCATTATCCACTCTTTGCCAAGGCCTACATATCAAGAAAACCCAGGTTCTTCACCAACTGGCTCTAAAAAAACAAACATTGGCTCCATCTATGAGCAAACACTCCAAAACGTTTCGCAATTATCATAATACTGCGATCATCTCTCACACAAGGCCGATATCAACGAAGAAACGCAGCATCATTGTAAGTGTGAGAGCGCTGCCTGCGGCAACCTGAAAAAAAAAGGCGAGTCCTGGAAGGCCGGAACGTGAGGGCCCAGACCAGCTACTCGTGTACCAAGACATCATCCCGCCCCTGCTGTATGTAGTGGAGACCTGGACTGTCTAGTGAACTTTCACCAACACTGCCTACTTAGGATCCTTCGAGTCAAATGGAAGGGGAGATGTACAAACACAAGAGTCCTGTGAGGCCAACGGAGAGAGAAAATGTTTTAAGGATTACATCAAGGCCGACATGAAAAAAAAGAAGGACGCCTGTTAGCATGAGTCCCTCACCCTAAATCAGCCAAACTGGAGGAGCCTGTGGCACGATTATCAGCACTTCGAGACATAACGTCGGCGGCAGAACACTGAGGAGAATTGAGACGAAAAGCATGTGCTGCAATCCGACTAAACAATCCTGGACCACATCTTCCCGGTAAGGTCGGCCCCAACTGCAACAGGATGTGCAGACCCCTGATCGATCTCATCACCTATACGAAGGTGCAGAACAACTTACCCCCACCCATCCGAGCAAAGACTACGCTCCCTTCCATTAAATCATCTCTTAAAAAATATCTATTGTCAAATTATTAATATTTCTTGTAATACCTACTATATATACAGTACCTGTTTTTATTGTACCATCAAAACCGTTTTATCGGAAATTTTCATGTAAATAGATAAGAAATTACCATTGCAAAAAATAAATTTGCCAACTAGACACGTCAGGTCCCTCATAACACCATCCGTGAGGGAATTACACCACCACGTGATGCCCCTCATAACACCATCTGTGAGGAAATTACTACACTACGTGATGCCCATCATAACACCATCTGTGAGGGAATTACTACACCACATCAGGCCCCTCATACCACCATCTGCGAGGGAGTTACTACACCACGTGTCTGCTGTTCAACACTTCAGCGTACATGATCTACGTGACCTCCACTGTAAACATTAATCTGTATGTTCACTGTTTGTTCCTTTACCTTTTGTTAAACCACCAATGTATGTAATAAGTCATTTATGTCCAATGTATATTTTAAGCCTTCGGGCTGCAGAACTTTTTTCAATAAACCATTAAGTATTATTATTATTACACACACACAAACACGCACGCACGCACACACGTTACATTTGGAAACACCTATTCCTCCGAGAGCCAAGTTACGTGTCTAAACATTTCCTATTTATTCATTTTTGAACTTCCAAGTACAACCAATACTCTTTGTGATAAATATGTGGAGCTACTATACACAACAATTAGGCCCAATAACTATATTCCTTGAAGGTGAATCGTAAATACAAATATAATTTTATATTATCCCGCTCACAGGAGATTCAGCTTCTCTAAGTCGAAACATTTTGATCGTTAAGCGGCGCCTACACGATCAATATTAGTGATACAATCAGAGTTGCCAACTTAGCGACTTTGTAGCTAGATCTAGAGTTTTGTTTTTTTCTAGCGACATTTTAGAGCGATTTGCGACTTGTCGCAAATCTAGAGATATCCACAGAAATCTAGCGACTTTCTGGATACTTTTGGACTGTCCATGAAAACTCAGTTTTCCTAATTTCGAGCCATAATATTACAGTGACAATAAATAATAAGAAAAGTTTAATACATTTGAACGGGTCGTGGTACAGAAGGAGGGACACGTCTATTTCCTGATCACTTGATGTCAGCCCGTCCATGCATCTAACACCCTAAAATTGTGGTCAGAAGTGGCAAATTACAGAGATGCGACCGGTGAAAACCCTTACCATGATCTGGCTGAAATGCACTCGCTGCCTTATCTCTTCCGCATTCAAACGCAGATGTAGAGCGCACATTTAGTAATATGAACTTTGTGAAATCAAAATTGCGCAACAAAATGAAACTATCGACATTAAAGGCAATTCTTACAATAAAGTATGGGTTAAAAAGACAGAACACCTGTTGTGTAAGTTATGAACTTCCTAGTGATATTTTAAGAAAGATAGGGACTGTGGAGGCATACAGTTACAAGAGAACCTGAACCACGCACTTCACATGCTTCCAGCTCTACAGTTGTTCACACTGCCGACGACTACGGAGAGGACTGGGATGCAATCACTATTGAATAATATTTTTATTTTTACATAATGCATTTTATTTATACTCCGTCCATTATAGTCGGCATTATGAAAATATTATTTGCATCAAATTACTGAAGGGGGGGGAATAATAGCTAGCGACTTTTCATGGAAGATTTAGCGACATTTAGCTACTTTTAGGTACCAGCCTAGCGACATTTGAAAATCCGAGTTGGCAACCCTGGATACAATATATTGATTCATTATTATTGGGCAAAATGCACACCCCCATACACGGCCCGATATCATTGCGCAAAAACTTATCAGTACGACACCAACGCTCAGAGGTAACATGGCAGACACATATATATGGCATGTACAGCCGTTGCATTAGCATATTGAGTTCAGAAGAAGAAAAAAAAGAGGCGTCGATGGACGAAAGATTGATACATGAAAAGACAACAACATAACCATGGAAATTTGTTGAAGGACCTAAGAGTCAGTGAATTTCTTTTTCACATCATCGCGTGTGGTCTATGGGTATTTTTCTCTTTATATTTGTTCACCAAAATATCATATACAGTGTTGTTCTTTTGTCTGTTGTTGTATTCATCTGATTTCACTTTCCACAGTGCATTCCACTAGGAGTCTCCGTTCATCATCCTTTGTGGCAGACATATTGACGACGGGAGACACTTGGCTGCGGCGAAGGTATCACACACACTGACGGGTTATTGAGCAAAAAACACCCATGTGACGCAATAGTACACGTATAATCGGGGAAGTATAGCCCAATAAAAATCAAAACTATTTTGATTCCCTCAATATATTGTGTTATTTTTCAATACTGACCCTTAGCGATCTATATCACTGCGCAATATGGGTTTTTGCGCAATAATATTGATAGTGTAGGGCTGCCTTTACTGGGAATGTAGCTTCCCTGCATCAGTCCTAAACAATATTAATATATTACCACCGCTATCTTTTCCTCCACTGCCTGACCATACAACCCCACTAAAGCCATTGCAATACATACACATTTCCTCCTAAAACTGTTAACAGATTAAAACAAATATTAAAGTAGCAGTAGGTTACATAAAAGGAAAGGACAAGAGGCCGTCCACACCCGTGATGAATTATGTTAATGACTGGTCTGGGCTAGAGGGAATGGTGGCGCGAAACTGCCAGCACAACTGGACCTTCTTGTATTACCATTGCCATATTGAGTTTCAAATAAAAAAATATATATATATATATATATATATATATATATATATATATATATATATATATATATATATATATATATATATATATATATACTAACATTAACATCTGCTTAAAAAAATAGATTTTTGGTTTTCATCAATAACTATTATAATTATATTCAAAATAAGGCGGCAAAAACAATTTAAATTGCAGGGTTTTTGTGGGAAGCCTTATGACAATGTTCTGAAGACGATGATAAACGAGCAATTAAAGAAACCGACGCCTAGACTAAATATCAGTGTCACTATAAAATATCTACAGTAGAATCATTATGCTTGGGGGGAGGGGGTATTTGTGTGGCGGGGAGGGTTCCAGTGCCATAAAACTTAACAATTAAACTCGGATAGGTGGTGGAGGTATATATTACTGTATAAACAACTGGTTCCTGCCGGAACTGGATTTGACCTGTTCTGTCATTTCGTGCGATCTTGTTACCACACACTAACACAGGAAAAATACATCAATATAAATCCTGCATGAATGTAAGTGACTGAATAGATTCTTGTCCTGTTCTTGCTTCAGAAAGTTTGCTATCACCAGCACCAAGGAGCAAGGGTTATTATTTTCTGTTTATGTATGTAATAGTGTGTTAACCGGTTCTGTAGAAACTTGTTAGGTGGGTTGGGTATTGGCCAAGATAGAAATTAGCTGATTTCAACGACAGAAAGTTAGCAATCCAGATGACAGAACATTAACACTACCCATTTTATACAAGGGGTGTATATACAGTGGATCATAATT
This sequence comes from Homarus americanus, assembly GCF_018991925.1. Taxonomy (NCBI): domain Eukaryota; kingdom Metazoa; phylum Arthropoda; class Malacostraca; order Decapoda; family Nephropidae; genus Homarus; species Homarus americanus. Next base: position 4,914,753 of record NW_024723833.1, on the reverse strand, counting down.
TATACATGAAGAATACAAAATTGAAGACTTAAATTACAGTCGCACTCATGAACTCATAAAAAGTACCAGGTACAGCCAAAAAAATTACGTGAATATTCGAGTACTTTTTTCTAAACACAATAATTCACCAGTTTGTATTAGTTTGGTTAACAAAAAATTAGAATGATGAATGAATACATTGGCCAGCTGGTTCAACAATTCAACCATTTGGGATACATGTACTGTAGCAGGGATTTCTCTTGTGTTGCTTCTTAAGCATGCTAAAGTATCAGCTGTAGTTTGTTTTTTTGACCAGAAGACATCTTGAAAGATAAGGCAGACGCTCTGCAATAAATATAGGGAAGCTGGGAGACAGGTCACTTTACGCATAAGAGAAAACTCCCTTTCCTTTACAGAGTAAACAAACAATGATTGCCAAGGCCTGGGGGGGAGGGGGGGCCACTGCCGCAAACAATTACTGATAAATTATTCTCCAAACTATTCCTGACACAGGATGCAAACTTAAATGGTCAATGGTTGGAAATTTAGTCTGGTCAAAATCATAGTCAAAATAAAGGTCTTGAATTGGTTTCAATTTTCAATATAAAAATCATGATCATTATGAGGAAAACAGCACAGGCAATAAGACATACAACATAGGCATTCATTTAGCAATACCTGTAATTAAAATGCCCAGTTTGTAAGGCGATTTGATTACATAAATTATCATATAAATTGTGCCCCCCCAAAAAATATTGGTTGTTACACAAGTTCCTCCAACTTTAAAATATTGTACACAACAAATTATAAGAAACGTCTACAAGACTAATAACTGGGCCTTTTGCAGCATCTTCAATATTCTATCAGCAATACAGTATTTCTTCCCATGTCATGTTCTTTAATCCATAGTAGAGCAAAAGAAACAAGTTTCATCCATTTATGAATGCATTCCTAAAACATAATTCAATAAATTGCTTAATAAATTTGTACAAGCACTAAACATTTAAATAATTCATAATGGCTAAAAAGTAGACCAAAATTACCAACATTTGCCCTCTACGGTACAGGTACTGTACAGGTAACAGCTAAATAATATGCCCTTAAAGCTCATGACTTATCCTGTAGCTGAAATTTACTCTTTTCCAGTACTTGGTTCATGCACTTCACTTATAGTTATAGCTATCTTGATTCTTTGATATCCAACAATTTATGAAAATATTGTACCAGTATTACCAGATAATTTTTTAAACCAAACAAACGATACAGTAGTATTTAGAAACCTATGTACAGTACTCCCATAACTAGATATTAAAAAGTGCCTCTGATATCTTTATGAAGACCTCAGTTGATGTTAAGTGAAGATCAATACACTCAAGTACCACACTGCACCACTACCATCTCTGACTGTAGTTCAAAGATCTAAATCATATTGAACATAAAGATGTTTATGATGTAGTATACTGTTGTCAACTTTCCCCTTTCTGAAAACTGACAAGTACAGTGGATGTATTCTTGTAAAAGTAACTCTTTACATTAACAATGCAGTATAGTACAGTATACTGTACTGTACAAAATTATAAAATATTGCTAAACATTTGTAAAGCTGTTTTCCAAAATAAAAATAAATAAAAAACATAATTCTCTTTTGTGCACTGCAAGTAAAGTAAAGCACTGTGCATTGTAACTACAAATTTTCCCCCTGTAAAAAAAATAATATGTGTAGGAGGTGATGTTCATAAAATATGCAACAGCAACAGAATGCAGTATAGTACTATATTTTTTACGATATATTAAAATCACACAAAAGGCATATTTAATATGTATTGTATTTTTATTTTTTATCATCATATCAAATATTACTTTAACATTGTATCAGTCATGTAAATGATCCTCAGGCATCTCTTTTACAGTGTAACCTTCTGCCATGGCTTCCACTTGTCACCTTGATCTACCCGATGATACCAACCTTTAAAGCAGAAGCCACTCTCCCTCCTTGCCACACTTCAACCCCTTTAATTTCTTCTTGGTGTCAGCCACAAACAAAAGCTAATCCTCACAAAATCACTAGTTATAATGCACAACAGCTATAAAACTTCAAGCCTATGTGTACCAAATATAATTTTGATGAAGTGTAACTTTTCCCATATACTGTACTGTACAACTATACAGATGTTTCCTCCTTTAATGCTGTAGATAAAGGAAAAATATTTCCTTCATGAAAATCCTAAACATATTCCCACACAACACACAGTACACACTTGGTAACTCCCAAAGAAGTGAAAAAGTGTTGGGAGAGAGCAAGCAGATCAGGGTATGTTCAGAGGGTATTGAGATGATGTAAAATTAATTTTATTTTAAAAGAATGTATGATTCAGAAATGCATGGTAAGAAGAAAAGAGAATAACCAAAAAGGTGAAGAAAAGATGGGGTGAAGAGTACAGAAGGTGTGATGGGGATGTACAATACAGTACAGGTGCCTGAACTCTGTGGAACTCTGTGGAATATTTATCTAGCAACCTTAGTCTGGTTACTATTGTGAGGTTCCTTCAAGCCATTCCAGAGTTTTTATACTAAGTAAACAACTGAGTTGCCAAATCTCACAAAATGTGCCAGACACTGTACCAGGTATAAGTGCAGGCGACTGTACAATCTGGAAGCATGAATGAGTGGTGAGCATGTGATTAGTGAGTTTTTAGGAAGGATTTTCTACAGACTGATGATGCCACCTTGTATCAAGTGAAGGGCAAATCAGAAGGATGATTGGAATTTTATTGTGGATGGGAGTACCATATCAGAATATATCATAATAACAGAAATAAATTAATGAAAATTAGTGAAAGGAGAATGTGTGCATCTGTATTTGCTGTTGATTCTGGCCACCATTCATGAAGCAGAAAAATAGTGAAAGAGAAAATATCTGCTGTCTCACTAAATGAGTTCATGTGCAATGAATTCCCTTTTTACATACTCAAATTTAACATATACATACAAGGTAAGGCGAATGAGTTAAAAGAGAACAATGGTGCATACCAAGTCTTTCCATATTCCTCTCAAGTAAGGTGTGCAGGATTCTGGATCTCACAGTGAATTAAGATGCGCAAATTAACTCCCATCATTGCACATAACATGTACAGTACTGTACAATACTGTATGGTGTTTATGGCATAAAATCTCCTCCTGCTCTCTCTCTCTCTCTATTCCTTCATGAAGTCTTATTCATTTAGGATCATGGCAGCTCCAAAAGAAAGAATAAATCTAGGAAGACCATACCTTCGTAAAGCAAGTTACTAATACTCTATTCACATGACTTGAAAATAACAAACAAGCCTCAGCATTAGTAAGTCAGGCATACACTCAATTCAGAGGAATACAGACAAGATTAAAAGCTCAGTGGCTAAGTCAACTTCTTTATCATCGAAGACAACTAGTACAGGTAGTGGGAAAAATTTAACAGAAAGGATAAATAAAGTGTTGGCATAGTAGGTGGAGGACTAGTATCGCAGATAGTTTCATATACAGTACCTTAAGTGTGTTGTACTACAGTAAAGTTTTTTCCAGTACTGTACAGTACAGGAATATACCTTTTTGCTTGTCTCTTAGTGAGAATACCCTGTACTGTACTGCATTATCTTATCTCTGAAGGAGATCTGAAATGTAACCCCTATTTAAGAAAAACTAGCTTCACTCAATATGAGGTTTCCAGAGAACACATCCCTTATTTAGGTAGAGGAAAGAATGCACGTACTACTACTACTGTATACTATTTAAAGTTGCTGTAAGTACTGTACAAGTATGTCTGTACTGTATGTAGGTGTTGTTTCTGTGGCAGCATGGTGGCAGGCAGGCTGCTGGTTGGCACAACATGTATACCTGAGTTTATATATGTAAACTCTGGTACACAGTACAGCTATGTGATCTGATGTCTTTGTTTGCAAATACAGTACTGTACTTCCATTATCCTGTACTGTAGAGTATATACAGTACCATATATGTATTGTATTACTACCTTGCCAACTAAAAGGGCACTTGAAAGTCCTACATATAACACCCATTCCCACTCTGTAAAAGTAGGTTGGTAATAGGAAGGGCATCCAGTCGTAAAACTTGTTTCTAATTTGCCTGATGAAACTGGGACACCACCAACACCAGGTAATCATGGCTAACACATGCAAGTGTGGAAAATGGCAGCAAAACAATGAGGATGATGATATGTACCAGATATACAGAAAAGTATACCGATATGCAAAATAAATTGGACTCATTCCTTCTACCCAGACAACATTCTTCAAATACAGTATTCTACACCCGCATGATTAAAATGCAGCCACTTAATCTTTGAGAGAAGGATATACCCTGTAGTTCTAATGAAATTTTCCATCAAAATCCTTATGCAAATCTAAGTGCTATGAAACACAACTCAAATACAGACACTAACAATTACAATATCCAAAGGCAGGAATTCAAGTTGAACATAAATCATATTCAGGCAATGACCGTTATACGATGGATCAAGATACGTACACTTGAATAGTTTTACAACGTTAGAAAATGAACTCCATTTACCGCTATGCAATGGCTAAGGATCAGCTTTACGATGGTAAGTACCCGAATGCTTTTCCTGCATTGTCACTGCTATGAAAAAGTGATGCGCTATAACTCACAATATTCTGAGATATAATGAAGCAATCTCAGAATGGAGTAACACAAGCGACCCGGTGATTGTGAGGCTAAGCAGTTGAACATGTCACGACACCCAGAGGATGGTTTGCATGTGAAAGAAGCTATTCATTGTACAGTACATAAAATAATATATACTGTAACAGTAAATGTGAAGAATAAATAAAAATAATAATAAATAAATAAAAGAAAAGAAAAAATACTGCTTTGCCATTTGGCAATTTTGTTGTTAGCATGAGACAGCAGAGCCTTGAGAGAATGCCACTCCCTCTCTCCTTCACTCTCTTGTGTGCACATGTACAAAAAAAAAGGAAAAAAAGAAGACAATTATGTATAATCTACCCAAAGTTGCGAGTTGAAAAATAACAATAACAGAGTTCACAGCTTGGCTGGAGGCTGAGATACCAACACCTTACCCTCCTCCCGCTCTCACGGTGACGTAAAAATGTTTATTCTCTTCATGTTTTGACCTTATTATAATCACTTCTTTTATTTGTTTTTTACATTTTTACATGCTGTAAGAAAGATTGTGTGCATGTACAGGTATGTACCAGTAAAAAAAAAAGAAAAGTATGTCAACTCGAAATTACCTGAAGTGACAGCTGGAGGTTCGCAACTTACTACTGTACATGAACTGGTACATATCATGAAAGTAAATGAAAATACTAAATCTTTATTCTGTATAATATGTTTTTTATGTCTATTTAAAAATTATTACCCCTGGTAATATATTTTTTTACGGGGATTAGCCCAACCGGGCACAGGTCACTGACCCACATTGGGGCCTGGGGACAAAAATATAATAATAATAATAATAATAATAATAATAATAATAATAAACTTATTTTTATTTTTCAAAATTTTATTTTTTATTAAAAATTTTATTTACTCTGAATTAATAATAATAATAATAATAATAATAATAATACTGTATTATTATTATTATTATTATTATTATTATTATTATTATTATTATTATTATTATTATTAATTCAGAGTAAATAAAATTTTTAATAAAAAATAAAAATTTGAAAATAAAATAATAAATTAGTAATAATAATAATAATAATAATAATAATAATAATAATAATAATAATAATAATAATAATAATAATAATAATAATAATAATAATAATAATAATAATAAAGAAATACAAGAATGAAAAAAAAAGACCAAAAGTGAGAAACAATATACAGTATATGGATATAAAACTTGTTTGGGCTCTTCAGGAGCTCAAGAATGGAACCTATTTTTCCCCTAAGTTATTAAAATCAATATATGATCAATCACTTAGAGATGGCTATTTTGGGAACCCCTAACCCCAGAGCATAATGGTCATTACCCAAACGTATATGGGAAGTCGACTTGCCTCCAAGTGCCTAAACCGAGTTCCAGCTACTTTCAAATAAAGCAAAATTTTTCGACATAATACTGTTCTAGAATACAGTATACAGTATTCAGTAAAGGTATCTCTAGAATCATACTTGAAAAATGTAGACATTCCTAAATTATAAAATGCCACTGTAATTTTGGCTCTAAAAACACACACACTTATGGTGTTAAAATGGCTAAATCTTATGAATAAAAAAAAAATACTAAACAGCTCCACACAACAACATTTCAATTTTGAGTGCATCTGTAATAGTCAGTATTCCTAGTAATGAACAATTCCGGAATCACAATAGATTTTTCTTAACTCACGCTGTCCCAGGTTGTTTTTAATAGTTTTCCTCCACATTTACCAAGATGCTGATAACGTGTACTGCCTTCAACAAAGTGATCCCCAGCAAATCTTTCAAGTTCAAAAATGAAAATGCTTTGAAAGTGTGTCAAACATAAATAGGAACTGTAAGCTAACTTCTGAAAAATGTGCTCCACCCACAAAAATAAGATGTTCTGAACCAAAATAAATAATTCTTCAAGACATGAAAACATTTACATCTAAAACTACATAATTTAAACTCAATCATGTTGGTGGTAGCAGAAAGTGGTGATGGGGGAGTATTGGTAATGGTGAGGGAGAGTGATGGTGGTACAGTATACATAGAGAAGAACATTAGTGGTGGTGGAAGAGAGTACTGGTAGTGGTAATGGTGGAGTTGTGGTGGTGGTAGGAACTGGTAATGGTGGTAGAAACTGGTAATAGTGGTAGAATGGTGATGATGGTGGTGGTGGTATTGTTTGGTGATGATGGTCGAGAGTGGTGATGATGGTAGAGAGTGGTGACGGTGGTATAGTGTGGTAATAGTGATATAGAGTGGTGATGGTGGTGGGGGAGTGTTGGTGATGGTGGTAGGGGAGTGTTGGTGAAGGTGTGGAAGAATACTAGTGGTGGTGGGGAGTGTGTTAGTACTGTAGTGGTGTGGAAGAGTATTAAAGACGGTTATAGAGAAGAGTAGTGGTAGTGAAGTGTTAGTGGTGAGGGTGGAGTGGTGGTGAGGGCGGAGTGGTGGCGAGGGTGGAGTGGTGGCCAGGGTGGAGTGGTGGTGATAGTGAAGAGTGATGGTTAATAGGGGTGTGTTGGTAGTGGTGGTGAGGGAGTGTTGCTCGTGGTGGTGAGGGAGTGTTGCTCGTGGTGGTGAGGGAGTGTTGCTCGTGGTGGTGAGGGAGTGCTGGTAGTGGTGGTGAGGAGTGCTTGTGGTGGTAGTGTTGGGTGGTGAGGAGTGTTGCTCGTGGTGGTGAGAGTGTTGCTCGTGGTGGTGAGGTGTTGCTCGTGGTGGTGAGGAGTGTTGCTCGTGGTGGTGAGAGTGTTGCTCGTGGTAGAGTGTTGTGAGGTGAGTGTTGCTCGTGGTGGTGTGGAGTGTTGCTCGTGGTGGTGTGGGTGTTGCTTGTGGTGGTGAGAGTGTTGTAGTGGTGGTGAGGAGTGTTGCTCGTGGTGGTGAGGGAGTGTTGGTCGTGGTGGTGAGGGAGTGTTGCTCGTGGTGGTGAGGGAGTGTTGCTCGTGGTGGTGAGGGAGTGTTGCTCGTGGTGGTGAGGGAGTGCTGCTCGTGGTGGTGAGGGAGTGTTGCCATTTTTCCCTGGCCGAGGCTTACCCACATATTGTATATGCCTTCTATGCATTAAGACATTCACATTGGTAAACTTCTCAAATATATACTGTACACACACATATAACCTTCATATTTGATGCCATACGTTTCTAAACATCTATCATTTCTTGGTTAGGTTAATACAAATTTGGTTTGGTTTGGTTCATGTCATCATCATTTACCGGTCCAACGAATTACCCAAAAGTACCCAAAAGTATATTAAATCAGGGTAAAATCTTAACGAATATATGTTTTACATCAATAAAACCTGATTAATAATGTTTTCATTGAAATGTAGTCAAAATAATGAAATAATAAACAGCGAAAAATGCTAAATTCCAAAGAATCACCTATCCAAAATGGAGATATAATTACCGATGTTTCTGTTACTTTGGGGTATTTAACATAGCCGTAGGATTTACTTTTCGTTAGGTTAGGTTAGGTTAGGTTAGCGAAGTGCATCACAATGGATCTGAGTTATTTCCCTTGTTCACGAACTCTTTGGAATTTAGCGTTCACCAATACTGAAAGTTTTCGCTGTTTATTATTTCATCTTACAAATTATTTTTACAAAATTACACTAAAAAATTATTAAACATGTTTCGTGTATGTATAACAGATATTCGTTAAGATTTTACCCTTATTTGCTATACTTTTGGGTACATTTGGGTACTTTTGGGTAATTCGTGGCTCCCATCATTTACAGATGATTTAGTGCTGCAGCCTCCCTGAAATTTGGGATCACCTGAAAAATCTGCACCCCAGCTTATTTTACCCAAATATTAACCATCCTAACACTATTTGGGGGGATGAGGTGAGGTTAATCTTTAGGTGATATAAGCTAGAGTGGAGATTCTTCAGATGATCTAAGATTTGCTCTGCTCAACCACTAGATACAGTACACTGTAATATGTACAGTCAGCAAAAAAACGTTCTGCACCCCTAGGTCTGATAGCCTTTGCAACGATCACTAACTGAGGCCATATTAATTTGATGAGGGTGGTATTTCTGGTTGTGTGATGCATTGTATAACCAGTATGATGTATTTTTATATCACATATAGTTAATACAGAGAAATTAACAGGAATAACCCACGTAAATGAGAGTTGTTCAGAATTCTTGGTCCGGTGTGTCATATTGCATAACACCATAAAGGTGCATAATTTTGTTTTGTTGACTGTACCATTACCGCCATGTATCAAAGCAAACAACTAATTACACCTCATCAAAAAACAACAATTAATAAAGTGGCAACCGTCTCCTTATCCTGTAACCTTAAAGAACCATAATATTTTTTTTACCTTTATTTAAAACCAGAAATTAATCCTCATTAAAATTTAAAGCTCATAATATTCTCTAACAATATAAGGTCTATAATGCTTAAGTTAAATTCTGTATTCATATGTATTAGTTTTTATGTCTTCAAAAACCAAATACATTGTTATGGGGTGAACTATGTTGAGGTTAAGTACTCGTTTAGGACCTAAGGTTCATGTCTAGGTAATTAGGTCAGAGGATAATTTTTTACTTAAGCTGCATAAGTGTTTAATATTTCACCTCAGGATGTTGAGAAACGAACTTATATTAATCATATTGTTTCTTACATTATCAATATTCATATCATAGTTTTTCAATGTATTTTTATTTAGTTCAGGCTTATCTGAACGGGTGTGTATTCCATCATGCATACTGTCTTTCTTTGTACTTGATATATATTACATGTGAAAAACAGGAGCTTCGTTTGCATGTCATTGACAGACTGAGAAATTATGCATGAGATCCCCCAAATTAAGTGGTTGCGTCACAGGACCATCTTACCTGGAGCTGGGGTGAAACACACAAGAATAACCACACCATAAATTAACCTATAATTCGACATGACAACTTAATTTACATCAATATTTAATTTAAAATAATATGTAAAAGCTACAAAGAAATGTATTAAGAGGAAAAGTATATGTAAAATAGGCCTCCGATATAAAAGAGCATATTTGTACATTACAGCAAGCACAACTTACCCCATAAACCAGTCGACGGTGTCCCGTAGGTATTCCGGTAACTTATCCAGCTTGGCGGTGTGTTGAGAAAATCCACAATACAGAAAACTTATATATTACAATTACTGACAGGAATAACACAAGCCACTGTCACTGCTGTACCACACATACGACACTCACTACATTTAAGGCCTAACATTTGTTATGCTGGTATTTTCGTGACCTAACATAGCTATGGTCTTATAAAAATCTCTATTACTTTCAAGTGTACTAATTTTATAATAATAAAGATAATTTGTCGGTATAAATTAGTGACTATAAGGTTTTAACATTGCAAATATTGCCTCATATATAAGGACATTTATCAGAAATTTCTTAAACCATCAAAATATATTCATTAATAATTATGTTTATAATTGTTCATTGTAATATTTTAACATTCAAAAATTTTAAAATTGGTTATATATGAATTGAAAAGATTTAAAGATAATGCATATATATCCTGATTTTGCGCGAGGCGGTTTGCCCCGGTAGTGTCACAAACCTTACCGAAGTTCGCAATCGGAGCTGCAATATTTTTCTTACTATTTGACAAACTCCATCACTAGATTAATAATTAAGCTCATTGCATTCATGTAAGTTTCTTCGTGGAGTGATAATCCGACCTCTAATCCCTTGCAAACACCAATAAAAAATAAATTTAAATATAAATGTCCTTTTTGAATTACCTGCATGATCACAACATCCTCGTGAGTTCGCGCCAGTCGATCCCAAGAATTTTGACCCTAACAGCTGACTGTCGCAGCATCAGCTGATGGTCTGCAATTTATTATGTCAGGTTCGTCTCGGTGAAGAGATGCTAAACCCTCGACAGTTGAATGTAAACCTCATGTGCTTCATTTTTTGTGTACATCTGATCATATGATTTTCTGTTAGGTTTTTTTCTTAGGCGATTACAGCACATGAAATGTATACCTTGAGAAATATGCTCAGCTGATCTAGAACGCTTACTATATCCATAATTAATTATATATTTTTTTTGAGCGTAATTGGGTAAATATGTAGCTTACGGAACAGGTGGTGGTTTTTCTTTAGGATTATTACTAAAACGTTTGTTCTCATGCATAGATCGCTAAACGAATGAAGGCGCAATAAGTAACCTTGATTTTATTTAGGAAGCGGTAAGTAGGTTGTGAGTACTGTATTCCGTTTTCGATGACTTGGATGAACTATATCACTGAACTATAGGATTTTAGGAAGAACGAACCACTGAGCACTTCGGAAGGTGCTACAGTGGTTAGTCCTTGTTTTACAAACACTAGTAATGATTTTCATGAGAATTTTTACTAAAACTTATGTATAAAAGTTATATGATGATAATTTGATGGCGGATCAAGGAAATGTGACGAATTTTCAATAAGGGTCAAGTTATTGCAGAGAACATAATTAGATTTAGGACTTTTTTTTATTTAATGATAATTTCAGACGAAAACAAGACGATATTTTCTATGACACTTTACTTCCGTTTTACCCATAACCGAGATATCATGAGTTTAAAACTCAGAAAACTGTACTAGAAAAGGTATGATTGCATTTCTTACCAGGAACCGAATCTCAGGAATTTTATCTTTGCAATCAATAATTTTGACAATTCTAAGACATCTTTCCTCTATGACGTTTCCCTCGCAAACGACCAAAAATGGATATATTTAATGGTTTTTTTTTCGTTTGTACGTAATCTTGTTCGTCAGTGCGCGAAGGTGTACAGTAAATGGTCAGGTTCAACTGAGTCGCAGCTCTTTATTGTGCGTGGGTGGGACCATAAATTAAAGTTCTTTCTGTTTAATATGCCGGGAGTCCACCCCCGGTTAGGAAGTTAGGTAAGGTTAAGCAGGTTTGGTTAGTTAGGATAACTTAATAAGTAATACATGGTTGATAGCACCAACCCAACCCAAACAACCAAACTTACTGAACCTTACCTAACTTCCTAACCTGGACCCTCTGACATATTAAATATAATTTGCTTATGTGAATAAGCCATGAATACCTGATGGCAACTCTCTGTGCTGCATGATCTCTTGCAGCTTTTTCCGTCAGATTCTTGTCTCTGATATTTCATACCTCTCCCCATGTCATTCGTGTTCTATCTTTGAATCCCCTCCCCCTATTTACTGTGACACCTCTCGAATCATTTGGTCTTCTTCATTTTCTTTGCATGCTCAAGCCGTCTCAGCCTACCTCTATGCAAAGCTTCGCCAACCCTCTTCATACCCAGTCACCCTTTTAGTCTGAACAGGGTTTCCTATCTTTCACATCCACCTCACCATTCTCATTTCATCTTGCTGAAACCTGTACAGTATACAATATGTCACCACACTTACAGGGGCTGATTCAGGAATATCAAAAGGGGGTCCAAGAAGTTGTGGATGAGGGAAGTTTTGGGAGCATAACGAGCCCACCCACGTTGTTGTTGTTGTTGTTTTTTGGGGGGGGCAGCTGTAAGCCCCCCCCCCCCCAAGATTTTTTTTAATCTGACCAATATCATGGGCATTTGAGGACATTTTGAAGCCATTTGCACTTGATATTAGGAGATATTCTGAGGTCAATAGTAATTTATTTTTACTACACAAAAACGCCTGAGTACAATAGTGTACTGCATTAAAAAAAGTATTGGAATTTTCTGATGAAAAGGGGAGGGTCCGTACTCCCAGAACACCCCCTGGATCCGCCTTTGCTATCACGCTAGTTACATATTTCATCTTTCCTTTCACACAAAACGGCCTTCTTGCCATCAATAGAGGCAGAAAACCCCCCTATCTTCCTTCAGCTACGTTTGAGTTTGACACCTGTTTCTGAACTACAACTTCTAGCAGTAATCATGTCACCCAAGTAACAAAACTCTTGACATCAACACAGTCCAGGGAAATGTCCCAATATTGAGTTTCTCCACCTTTGCTAAAGCCACATAAGAACTTGCTCTTGCAGAACACTTTACTTTTTCTTTTCTTTTTTTACTTCTATCCTCTTCACCACTGATCAGCTCGTTAGCCGCTTGGGCGATCGGTCACGTATGTTACACGCTGTTGGCAAGTACTGGGCATGTACTGGCTCCTGGATGTGTCTGAAAGATCTCACACTCGGTGCCGTAACAACGCTCTCTAGCAGATTGTTACAAGAGTTCACAAGTCTCACTCCGAAAAATTTAACCCTCAATTTTGGGGATTTGCGTCCGCCAGCTCCAAGTAAGGGCACTCGATTGAGTAGTGTCCTTTAGATGTTTATACACCTCAATTAGGTCCCCCCTTGCCCATCTGTAATATAAGCTCTGGCAATTGCAGGCTCTCTAATCTGTCAGGGTAGCTGAGGTGCCGAAGTGCTGGCACTAGCCTGTTGGCCCTCCTTTGGACATTTTCGATCAACTGACAGTCCTTAGCATATCTCGGGGACCAGACGGGACCCCGACAGCACTCCAGACGGGGAAGCACCTCCCTCTTGAAATTCGTAACAAGGGTCTAGATATCTGAACGACCTTCTTATAAGACCTAATAATTTAGTTGCCCGAATCACCTTCTTCACATAATGGCCCGAGAACTTCAGTTCATTGTCAATATACACACCTTGGTCCTTTTCACATTCAGTCTCAATTAATGCAGTTTCTTCGTCCCGTTGGGCATATGATACGCCTCCTTATCGTTGGTAAGTCCCAGGTGCAGCCTCTTACACTTCGTGACACTGAATCATAACAGCTATTTCTTCGACCATTCTTGAAGCTCACAGAGATCCTTCTGCAGCTCTTCACAGTCGGCTTGGTTCTTAATTTCCCGAAATAACTTGGCATCTTCCGCAAACATTTTTATGGAGGAATATACAGCATCTGGCATGTCATTTATGAATAAAACAAACAACAGCGGTCCAAATACACTGCCCTGTGGTACCCCGCTTGTGACGGGTACACATGATGATTTCGTGCCATTAATCACCACACACTGCTTGCGATCATGGAGAGTCTCCGATCCACGCTAGGACACTTCCCTGAATCCCACACCCTTCCAGTTTAATTTTCGGCCTTTCGTGGGATGCGCTGTCGAAAGCCTTGGCAAAATCTAGGTTTCTGTCGATATTACCACCCTATTCCAGAATTTTATTCCAAACATCCAGTACCTTGAGTAAACTGTGTAGGACAGAAGCGTCCCGGCATAAAACGTGTTGGCAATTCTTTACAAGGTTGTTTCGTAGTAGATGTTCCATCATAGCATCTCTTATAATGCCCTCAGGTACTTTACATATTATGCTGGTCAGGATCACTGGTCTATAGTTATTCTTGAAGGTAGGACTAACATAAGCCATTTCCAATCACTGGGGACCTTTTGCTCATCCAGAAATTTACAGAACAGGATCTTCAGGGGCTCAGCGTGAGCTTGGGCAGTTAAAGGAGGACTAGACCACCTGGAGAAACTAGTGTTACATTTCCGTTGGTTATTATGCTTCTGAATCAATTGTTGATGATGTTATCCCTCAATGACAATATCCGAGTAAATCTAAAACTCAATAAGCTCTGCCATTCAACTTGTAAGAGTTCCATTATAACTTAAGGTAAATAAACTATCCTTATTGAAGGTGTTAGGAGTGCTAAAAAAAACTTATATCTTATTTGTAAAGAAGGCAAAAGGATGGTAAAAATGTGTTTCCAAAGAATGTAATTTTACTCATTTCCTCAAAATACATTTAAATTGTTTTACAGCTGATTATTATTTTGTAAACAAACGAATTTACAGGACAGCAAACTTGTAAGGGGTAACAATTACAGTTTAAAGGTAGTTATTTAAAAAAAAGTCAATTACAACTCAAGGTTAATATATATATTTTTCTTATTATATGTAATTTAATGCCCATTATCATTTAATTAATTTACATAGGAAAAAGAAAGGTTATTGTTTGGTGTTACGCTTCTAGGCCGTCACCTGGCTGGCCGAGCTGACCCTTCACTGGTACCACTTTCAACTGCCACTAACTGAGGGAATTACATTGTGTTCAACCACGTTTATTTATCTTTCTGTTGTTGCCTCTGTTTCGAGGTGAACCTGTACAAAACTACTCTAGGATCATTTCCGTTGTTACAGCAACACTGAAAAGTCTTTGCGACGTAAGAGGTGAGACATTTAAATAACTTGTGTTAACTTCTGACTCCGACTCCGTAGGGAACGCAAGTTTATTTTAATATTTGACCATTGACGCGTTTATGAGAAGTTGTTTGTATCACGTATAGAATATGTTTATTATTTAGTAAATTTTGTAGCCTTAGGTATGGTGTGTCATGAGATGGAGACCATAAAGGCACAAAAACTTTGAACAGATGAGCTCACGACTTCGTTTACCAACCCAGTATGATCTCAACTACTTATTCTATATGCTGATAGATAGTTTACATCGCTATTAGTTAGTGGTGGCCTGACCTGGGAGGGCTCCATCCCCCTGGTATATTCAAGTCATTTACCGTAACAATCTCGTTTTGGTCATCCAGCGATTTGTAGGATTTTAAGTTTTGGAATCCGTAGTTTAGACAATTCTAAGACTCCTTTTTTATGCCATTTCTTCCGCTCATGAATACTTTTAAGAGAAAATAGCAAAAAAGAGGAAAATCGTCTTATTTTTTCTAAGTTGTTTGAAGTTGAAATTAAGTTTTTCTGTTGTTTTTTTATGTTTTGAATGCATCTGTCCTTCATTTCTACCGCTAATCACATTTAGCCTAACAAAACTTAACCTAACCTAGGTAAAGTTATCGTTTCCGTTATCCAGCTATTTTTAGGATTTTAAGTTTTGGAATCAGTAGTGCTTTCCTTAATTAGACAAAGAAAACTCGGAGTTGGGGTCATTGTGGTTGTCCTCATCCACAGGTCGTACTGGCCACTGTTCCTCAGGTACATAATTGGAGAATGCATCACCTGATTGACAAATAATATAAAAGTAACATATGTGTGTGTGTGTGTGTGTGTTTGACTTCCTATTATGCTGTTGCAGATGCACGAACTGTATTTGAATGACAAATAAAATTTTAAAGGAACCGGTAATGCAAATACATTTATTATACTGTACTGTATTTGAAAACCTCATATTGTAATGCCTTCTCAGTCTTACCTTGTAATTCAATCGTCAGTAGGAACATTATAGTCTAGTCTCATTAAACATTTTGAATTTGTCAACATGAATTTGAGGAATGGCATGAGCAAATTGGATAATTTTGTCATTAAGAAGACTTGTAACCAGGTGAAAATATTGTCACTACTAATGACTTGAATATGGCAGGGACTTGATCTCACACTCCTTTACTGTATTTATTAACCTTGCTAGTGACTACTCCTTGGTCTGTACTCACCCCTGAAGATTTGAATTACACAAAAGCACTAGGGAACTTAGTATTTTCTTTGTTCATATGTGGTTATCAGCATATAGATTGATTACTTGCACCTACAGTGATATATTTGTATATACTGTATTTATATATATACAGTCTCTCCTCGACTTACAACGGGGTTCCGGACTGACGACCAGGTCGTAAGTCGAAAAGGTGAAAATAATGCATAATAAATCTAAAATGGGTGTCTCTTTTTCTTCTCAGCACCTCGAGAACTCTCACTTTTACGCTTGCCAGCCATTTTAAAGGGAATTACAAACGAAAATTTTGTCAGTACACAGCGCGATCACGAACGTCGGGACTAGAAAATACGTAATTTGAAAAATATTTTATACAGTATGACTGCGGTGGTCGTATGTCCGGGTGGTCGTAAGTCGAGGAGTACCTGTATATATACAGTACATATATATACACAAATAAATCACTGTCCTTGTGGCATGGTGGTAGCAATCTCTGGTCACACGCATAAGTATTTAAAAAAGATTTCATGAAGTATGAACTGACAGTGTGTATATTTACCCTAGATCTTTCATAGACAAATGCCTTAACATTACTAAGAAATCTTTCTATAGAACCGATCCCAAGCCCACCCATGACCATAAGAATCTCTTAGTATTACCATTTCACAAAAATTTCTCTCAAATTCTTTTACAACTGAAAACCTGGAACGTCAATGTGGCATTTAAAAACTCATGCACTGTTAAACAAATGTTAATCAAGAACTCCCCCCAACAATACAAGTGGCTGCATTTATAAGGTTCCTTGCAAGGAATGTAATATGTTTTACTTAGGCCAACATAAATATAGTGTTAGGACAGGCCAGGAATCCAATGCTCTGTTTGTTCATTTGAGGGATAATAAGCATTGCATTGACTGGGATAATGCCTCCTCAATATTACCTTGTAATTCAATTGACAGTTGGAACATTATAGAATCTAGTCTCATTAAACATACCGAATCAGTCAACATGAATTTGAGTAATGGTATGTATAAACTGGATAATTTCGTAATTAAAAAGATTTGTAACCAGGTGAGAAGGTTGGGTCAGCTTACCCTCTGACCTGACTACCGACTGCTGGGGTGCTTTTTGAAGATTAGTAGGGTCATTATCTAATACCTGACCATTGTGAACTTGATCTCACCCTCCTCTGTATATATATACCTTGTTTTGTACTTCTCCTTAGTCTGTACTCACCCCTGAAGATGTGAATTACACGAAAGCGCTTGGGAACTTCGTGTTTTCTTCTTTCCTTGTGGTTATCAGCATTTACCTG
>NW_024723833.1:4889545-4897284 GCF_018991925.1 Homarus americanus | reverse complement strand
TACAGGGCTGCCTCACTTATCGCAAATGTTACGGGCATGAAACTTGTTGCGAATATCGAAATTGTGAATAGCGGAGCAATTTCTCCCATAAATAATGTCAATAGGGGGGATACGGGCATCGCGGTGGTCACGGCCGTCAGATTTTAACACTTGTTTTACTCAATACATATAGAACATAAAATAAATAAAGAAACAAGGGCATAAGATCAAATAAACATCAATAACAAACACTTTGAGTTTATTAGGTGTATATGTTTACAAGTACCGTATGCTTTACATGATTGAGTGTGTGAGTGTTTGAATGTTTATGTGCATAGGTGTGTGAGGTAAGTTTTAGAAGTAGACTGTTAATTTACCTCTGATGTGCTGTGTTGCTTGCTTGCTGAAGTTGGCATTAGGGGAGAGGGTGAAGGTTTACTGGGGTGAGAGGAGGCTGGGGTCATCAGCCACCTCACTCTCCTCACTGCCAGGGTTGTCAGCCACCTCACTCTCCTCACTGCCAGGGTCGTCAGCCACCTCACTCTCCTCACTGCCAGGGTCATCTAACACCACTCCCCACCATCACGCCAGGGTCGTCAGCCACCCCACACCTCATCATCACTGCCAGGGTCGTCAGCCACCCCACTCATCATCACTGCCAGGGCTGTCAGCCACCCCACCTCCCCCCCACCGCCAGGGTCATCAGCCACCCCACCCCCATCATCACTGCCAGGGCCATCAGCCACCCCACCTCATCACCACCACAGGGCCGTCACACCTCACCTCATCATCACTGCCAGGGTCACAACACCCACCTCACATCATCACTGCCAAACATCAGCCACCCCACCTCCCCCCACCAGGGCCGTCAGCCACCCTACCTCATCAGCCGCCAGGGCCATCAGCCACCCCACTCTCATCATCACCGCCAGGTCGTCAGCCACCTCACCTCATCATCACTGCCAGGTCGTCAGCCACCTCACTCATCATCACTGCCAGGCCGCCGCCACCCCACTCTCCTCACTGCCAGGTCGTCAGCCACCTCACTCTCCTCACTGCCAGGGACGTCAGCCACCTCACTCTCATCATCACTGCCAGGGTTGTGAGCCACCTCACTCTCCTCACTGCCAGGGTCATCAGCCACCTCACTCTCATCATCACTGCCAGGGTCGTCAGCCACCTCACTCTCCTCACTGCCAGGGTCGTCAGCCACCTCACTCTCCTCACTGCCAGGGTCGTCAGCCACCTCACTCATTCATGATTTCGCTGTTGCACAGCCACTGAAAGCTGTTGTTCGGCCGCTGGTTGAAGGCTGTGTTTTACACTGGTCTTGGAATCAGTCTGGATCTTTGAGGGTTCATTGTATTTACATTGCAGTATTTGTTATGTATGGGATATTATTGTTGTTTTGTTTGGGCAGGGTTGTACTCTAACCTATGCTAAATTATGGGATTAGGACTGCTCTGGTTTTTCAACAGATCAACTTAAACACAGGGTCCAGGAATGAAACTCGGGGACTGATTGTACTCTACTGTATAAGAGTTTTTACCTTCTTGCACTCCTTTTCCTCCTGAAATACATGGTGGCCAGTGAAGAGGAAAAACACACATACTCACACACACTGCCAATTTATTTGTTGTCATTTTTATTATAACTTTAACAGATGAATATAGAAATTTATATTAAATGGTTGATTTCTCCTCCACCAGGTTCGGTTTGATGCAGGTCAGATTTCAGCTCGGTCAACAATTTTTGGTAATGAGCTGGAAGAATCGAAGCTACTATCCACATCATGTAATTCTCTGGGGTCTTTTGGTGAAGCTGTGAGCAAATTGGATGAAAATGACTTTTATGATGAAAATAGGTCAGTGGTTCATATTTCTGCCATAACAGCACTGTACGGATGGGGATTTATCTTCAAGTTGCAGGCATAGAATATTCCTTTGATTACTTCAGTATATAATTTCTGTGGGATTTGGATACATTGGTACAAAGATTCACTGTGTAGACAGTGTAGGAAAGTTAGGACATTTGTAAGCACTTAAGGTGTCTGTACCCCTTGATTCACCCCAAACAAGAGTGAGAGAGGAGATTTTTTCAGATATTATTAGAGTTTTCTCTTTAACCACGTCATGAAATCCAACCTAATTACTGATTGAGGGAACATTTGATCCTCCCTTGCTGATGCAGTTCATGACCAATCTTGGTCAGTCATGTTATTTTAGTCTTTGTTTATAGAACACATTCACTTGATTATTCTGGAAGCAGAGTTCAGTTGTTACTGTTATTTGAAAACTAATCAATTCTCATTGGGTTTTGTGCTTGAAGTTGACTGCAACATAATGTATGCTAGTTTAAAAGTGCTTTTTACTCATGTTTCAGGTCTTGTTTCAGAGGGGATTCAAATGACTGGTTTAAGGCAGATCAGGTTGAGTTGGCCAGAGAGTTTGAGGGAGAGGCATTTCATGCACCAAATTTGGATTTCCTGGAAGAAGAAGAGAAGGAAAACTGTGAAGCATTCAAGTTTATAGAAGAGGATGCATGCACAAATAATCAACTTGACTTTTCTTGTTTTTCTGGCATTCATGGAGTTGCAGAAATTACTGTAAGGTACATATGATTATGTTCAGTTGTCTTTTGGTACAGTATCTCTTTAGCTTTATTGTGGTTATCAGGAATTAAATCACAGGTGCCTCACACCCGTGTGGCAAATTTTAGATAAAGATACAGTCTTCAAAAATATTTATTCCTGTAACCTATTTACATGACTTTTAACAAAAGTATAAGTTAAAGATGAATTAAACATAATAGAATTAATTGAAACGTATAATGATATTATTTAATATTTTATGTTCCCTTTGATTTTAACACCAAATGAAGTCAATTTGGCATAGATTTAGCAAATGGTTGTTAAATAATCAGGAACCATCTCCATTGCCAAGATCTGCATGAATTCCTCCAGCAGGCGAGGTACTGAGGAGGTGTTGTATGTTAGTACAGGGTAGCTTGTCTTTCAGTGAGTTTCCAGGCCACTCAAGCATTTGTATATTCTTGTACACACTTTGTAGGGAGAGATTTTTTGGCAGCATGACAAGATGGCATGTCTTGCAGTTAGTGCTGAATCATTTGTTCTGACACATCTTGAAGGTGGTTGTGAAGTTCTTTCTAGGCCTCCCTGGAGATAGTTTCGGAGATGGAACATAATAGGTAGGAAAATTGCATGCTTCGATCTTTAATTGTTGCTATACCTCGTGGGGTTCCTCAGGAATTTTTTCATCTGTTAGGGCAAGGATGTGAACCTTTTCCTCACTTGACATGTTATTGGGACCTATGGTGTCTGTTCTGAGGGAAAAAGAATTGGGCTAGTATGACTTTTTGTGTTTTTTCTATGATCAGAATGTGGCATGACCTCTTGCAACAACTGACCTTGTGGAAAACTAGCATATATAGGCCCAAGGCACCACTGAGTTGGCAGAAAAAAATTGCACATAATTTAACTGGGCTTTAGTTTTAGTGTAAAAATGCCTCCATTTATGTAATCAGGATCAC
The DNA here is from genome assembly GCF_018991925.1 of Homarus americanus. Lineage (NCBI taxonomy): Eukaryota > Metazoa > Arthropoda > Malacostraca > Decapoda > Nephropidae > Homarus > Homarus americanus. The sequence continues at coordinate 4,893,756 of NW_024723833.1, read as the reverse complement.
TATTTTTTGAAGATAAATGCAGGAAGGGTTTCATCACATATCATAATAATGGGTATTTTGCTTGAACTAGTCAGCACTGATATGTTGCTTACATAAAACGGGAGGTCTGAGTCATCCTTTTTAAACAAGATTGAGGGAGATCTATTTTTCCCCCCTAATAACTCTGGGAATGAGTGTGGATAGGTGAAATAAGAAATTTTATGGTCATTACAGTATTGCCTCTCTCTACTGAAATAATTGGTGAGCAGCCAGTTTAGTATGGAGAGATTTTCGGTATAAAACTCTGAAAAATTCGTAGAGGTATCCCTCGTTTGATGATCATTCACTTTAGCAATATAAAATTTTTAACATCCTTTCTTGTTTAACGATGATCAGTTTTCGGTTTAGCGATGTTCGACTCACTGGGAAAATATTTTTTTGGTGGGATTGGAGATTCTGTGTTCCAAGTGTGCAGTATTATAACACTCTAATGTGGCTTAGAAATAAAGGAAATGTAATACTGTATAAAACTATAAAATAAGAAAAATGAAGAGCATGTGTGTGTGGGAAGTGAATTTATGTATTGAGGCATTGAGCTGTAACTGACCAGCCGCACTCTCCCTCCCCCTATGTGACTTCATGGCATACAGGCAGCAGCCACACACATCTTTTGAGTTAGCTTGGTGAATCCCGACCGAACAGTTATCGTATGTATACTGTACCAATAAATGTGAGGAATAATAAAAATAATAATAAATGAAAAAATACTGCATTGTCATTTGACAATTGTTTCACATCACAAGGGACACAAGACAGCGAACATTTGACAGATCCCCTATGCCACTCCCTACTCCCCCGCTGTGTGTGTGCTAACCCCCACGCACGTAAGAAATGTTTCTGCCCTTATGATTTTTTTTTATGTATATTCTGTATGAATGATTGTGTGTGCTTATAACTGAAAAAAAAGGGAGGTGGGGGGAATTACGCGCAGTATATCTACCCAAAATTACGAGTTGAACAATAACATAGCTGACAGTGCAGCCTCACCTGCTCTGAGTGCTACTGGGCGGCGAATCGGCTACATAATTACAGTACATGCTATCTCCAACCCTTATAATCATGAAAACATGAGGTAGATAACAGGGACACACCACACATGCTGACTGGCTGAGTGCCTGACATCACTTTATTCCGTGCAGCTGGTTGGCTATGCTTGCCTGTATATTCGTTAGTCTGGCTCTGAGGCTCCCACTTGGTAGCTTATCCACGTGCTGACCCGTAAGGTCAGGAAACATTACCTTTTAAATAAGAATCTGGTCTTTATTCTAAGTCGAAGGTTCCCTCCGTTACCATCTGATAGGGTAGAGAAATGCTTGGCTCCGAGTGTCTCGTATGTAATAAAAAAAAAACACCGTACATTGTTTCCAAACACTAGCATTAAGGGGAGAATTTGAATTCTTATTGTTTATTTATGTGGGATAAACCACCAGCCATCATCTGGGGACCACTTTTATGCAGGATGATGTTTAAATGAAATAATAAATTTTAATAAATAAATGTAATTAAAATTTTTTTAATATTGTATTTTTTGTGTTTGTCCTAGGCCTTCGTGGATCATCAGTCCTGACAAGAAGTTAGTTGGTCCTGGGAACAAGATGCTGGTGGAAGATTACTTAAAATCACGAAGTGAAGCTTTAGGCTCCCTGGGAGAGGAGACAGAAGAAAATAGGGTGAGTTCTTTGCTCTACGTATATTAAAAGGAGTGTATGCATGTGTTTGATATTGTTATTGAAACAGTTTATTTCGGCAGAAGAAAACAGATACAGAATCAATTAAAAATCATAATATTAACATGGTTGAGCCAGTTGAGAGCCTGAGCTCTCTTGTAGGCACCTGATATGTATACAGTACTGTACATTTATCTCAAGGAAGTATTATGTAACATGTAGTATCATCTGGAATAGTACACATAGCATGGTGGTGATAAGAACATATCAGAATGTTACCACGGTTATCACTTCAATATTTATTTATTTATTTATATTATTTTTGTTATTTTTTTTACATTTATATTATAAGTATACTGTATACATACTTTACAGTGGAGTTGATGAACATAAATATGATAAGGGAGGGAAGCAGTACAACATGGGTTGTGTTAAGGTGGAACAAGAGGACAAAACTGTCGGTATTATGTCTAGTAGGCAAATGTATTTATTGCAATGGTAATTTCTATCTATCTACATGATAATGTCTGATAAAACGGTTTTGGTGATGCAATAAAAGCAGCATTATAAAGTAGGTATTACAAAATATATTAATACTTAGACAATGAATATTTTTTAAGAGATTATTTAAAGGAAGGGATATTAGTCTTTGCTCTGATGGGTGGGGGTAAGTTGTTCCACACCTTCACGCCATGATATTTTATGGAGGTCTGGGACTGAGAGGAGTGCATAGGGGTGGTCTTAGTAGCTCTTGGTGTCTTAAGTTGTATCTCTGATTTTTCCGGAACAGGAAATGCAGGAATTGTTGTCAAGCAAGTGATTGACAGATTTGTAAACAAATAGGGCACAGCAGTAGGTGTTAAGATCCTCGAATTTTAACATTTTCAATTTAGCAAATTGTTCGTTTGTGTGAAAATTTTTTTTTTTTCAAATAGGTCATTGTCCGCACAACTCTCTTTTGTGCAGTAACCAGGGGTTGTGTTTTTGAAGAGCCAGAGGCCCTCCATAGTGTGTAACAGTGTATCAGGTGTTGGTAAACAAGATCATAATAGATTTCTTTCATTGCTGTAAGAGTGAGTGACTGTCGAGTGTGATACATGATACCTCACTGTTTAGTGACTTTACTGTGAATGGCTTGTATGTGGTTTCTCTAGGTAAGTTTCTCATCAACATTGACCCCAAGGAATTTAGTATTTTGTTCATGTTTGAGGACTGTATTACCAAGGTACAGGGGGTCCAAATCTTGGGTTAAGTTTTTCCTTCTGTGAAAGATCGTGTAGTGGGTCAAGGTCAGTTTATTAAGTATTACCCAGGTCCTGACTTTAGTCAATTCAGTGTTCATAGTTCTCACCAAGGAATAGAGATCCGAGTTGTTTTTTTAATTATACAGGGATTATCTCACCCGGGCACAGGTCACTGACCCACATCGGGGCATTAGGGGTGAAAATGTAATAAAAATAATAAAGAACCATAAAGAAATAAAAAAAAAAAAAAGGTCAAGAGTGAGAAACAACATATGCATGTTGTGTTGTTAATGGTAAGAGAAAAAATTGAGACCCTGCAATTGTGTGTAAATGAGGCAGAAAGTTAGATTAGCAACCTGGGACTTGGTCACAATTTTTGTGATGCCATATGGCAGCAGGATCTACCATAAGACAATACATTATGCTTCCAATATCTTCCCAGATGGTAGTACCTCCCGGTTGGTAGCTGCCTACTACCTAATACCTGCTGGCATAGAGATTACTATCGTCTGCAAATAAGTTGTATTTTGAGTGTGCTGGAGTGGACTATATCGTTTATATACAACAAAAACAGTACAGGACCGAGAAGTGTGTTCATTATTGATTGATTCTGGGAAGTTATGGTGTTTGGTAACAGTTTGAGTGATGCTCCAAATGCTGCAAGGTACAGTCAGTCAAAAAAGTATTTGAAAAATATTGTTCATGATAATATGACACCTGGTAGTTGCAAAAAGGTGGCCATTTTGAGAAATAGGAAAAACTTGAAATGTATAAATGACTGCTATAAGCAGAAATTGGAGACCAGATTTTGAGCAGAAACAGAAAAATGCAAGGATAGACAAAGTTCTCATTTGCTTCACAGTGTGGCACCAATAGAAACAAATGAATGTAATAATAATATCAATATGATAATAATAAAACTAGGTATTTCCTTTCATTTGAGACATGTCAAAGAAGAACAAAGAACAGCTAAGATCTATGAGTATTTAGGTTGGAATAATAGGGCTGTGATAGTTCATAATACTTTAAACCCTCCAGCAAACTAGAGAAGGATGAAGGCTCTTAAGAGAGCTTGAAAATAACAGATCTCCAGGATTGTAGCCACTGAACTCAATTGAATAATGGGGACCTGACTTAACAGTGAAATTTTCAAACTAATACTATATTGTATATTTGGGTCACAATAGATGAGCTTTGTAAATAAGTCAGATATATTTTTACCAAAGTATGATTATATTATCAGGATGACCCTAGTAGTTCC